>NW_010411132.1:37156-39074 GCF_000710305.1 Buceros rhinoceros silvestris | reverse complement strand
CAAGGAAGTCTAGCCCAAACCGGGACACTTGACTATAATTAAAGGCGACTAAAACCAAAGGTACTTCTGATGTATGTCCAGAAAAAGAAGAGTTATTGGTTCTCTTGCCACCTAGTATTTTTAAATTATTTACCTTATTTTCCTTATTAAATCAATATAACAATGATTTTTATGTTGTTTCTTTTCTTCTCCAGATGTACATCCAGACAACAACACTTACTGTCTCCATGAGTTTAAGTGCTTCAGTGTCTCTGGGCATGCTCTACATGCCCAAGGTTTATATTATCATTTTTCATCCAGAGCAGAATGTTCAAAAACGGAAGCGGAGCTTCAAGGCTGTAGTGACAGCTGCCACAATGCAAAGCAAACTGACCCAAAAAGGAAATGACAGACCAAATGGCGAGGTCAAAACTGAACTGTGTGAAAGTCTTGAAACCAACAGTAAGTCATCTGTAGACTTTCCCATGGTCAAGAGTGGCAGCACTTCCTAATAGATGTATGTTCACAAGAATGCACTTTCTTTTTGATAATAAACTTCATTTTTTTGTTGCTTGTTCTGCATGAATCCAGACATGTGTCAGAACTCATGTACTGCTGGATCCAGGAATGTCTAGAGTTGTTTCAAACAAATTGTTTTTCACTGAAAGCTAGTTGAAAAAAAAAAAAAGCACAAGCAGATTTTGGAAAGCCACATCCTTTTAAAGTGATCTGTTTTAACTAGTGCTAATTTGACACATTGTGCATTGCTGTGCCAGTCGTGGTATGTCCTGATAGTTCATGAAGTCATCATTATATATTCAAAACTGAAAGGCTGTTGAAAAAAATTGTAATGAAAATGGTTAACATTGTTTTTATTTTACAGTTAGATATGGAAATGAAAATAATGTTTTTTTCCTTTCCACCTTAAGTTAATATTTGTTGACTTGTTAATTTATCACAACTTGTGAGTACTAATGCTTCCCAGAATAATGCTTCCCATCCAGGTTTTTGTTGTGGTCTTACTCATCTTGGTACAAAATCATTATAATTCATATACAGCTTAATTTTTTCATGTTTGGATATGCCATGGGTTAGTAATGTGGAAGAGTTGTTTCCTGTGTTAGAAAAGTTCTTGAATCTTGCCACATCTCTAAATTGCTCTGGTAGAGAAAAAAACAAAAGTTATAGCTTCAGTTTCACTACATGACATACAGTTCTACAAACTGGACTTCATAATAATAGTAACAAAATATGAGCAGAGCCAGTAACTTTACCCCTAGAGCTTAGTATAGTAATGGAGAATTGGTTTCTGCTGAGGATTTGAAGGTCACATGGGATAGACAGCACCTGTTACAGCTAAAGACATTTTTTTCAGTCATTTTACTGCAAATGAGGGGGCTTTTTGGAATTTTTATTACTTTTTGATGATGTTGACAGGAGATTGAGAAGTACTATTTTGCTTGAAGACATTCAGCCAAATCAGTACCACACCTGCAGGAAAATACTGTACTTATTTCAGAAAAATGCAACCCCCCACTGAATTCAAACAGAGTTTGCCATATTGAAGAATATATAAAAATAGTCTGTACGTTTACCATACTGTAATTGCTGATGCATGGAGGATATCGAGTGCAAACCAATTCACTTGAAAAAACTCATGACCCTTCACAATGTGCAAATCTTCTAGACTGAGCTATGGGCTTATACAGCTTCAGATTATGACATAAAACAAAGTACAAAAGGAGAAAGGCAATGAAGTTCCTTGTGGATCACATAATAGCATGGAAATATGAAGAACTCAATAATTTCTCAAATCTTAAAAGGCCACCAAAAGAAAATTCAGAAAGGAAGGAAAGAATTTTGCTGAATTTGCAAAGTTATAAACTTCTGGAGAAACATTAACGGAGAAATTCCACAGTAGCATGAGAAAGAAAGAGTG
>NW_010411132.1:0-37073 GCF_000710305.1 Buceros rhinoceros silvestris | reverse complement strand
GAGTGTTATAACCCAAAGTCTTGGGTATCTGATGTTTATTTATTGTCCCTCATTAAGAAAAGCTGTGTCTGGTATTCCTATGATTACACATATTTAATGTAAATAGCTGCTGCTGAAAGCAAGTCTCCATCCGCTGATATATACAGGGTAATGCTTATTTACTATGCTCTAAACGTGATTTTAACAGTAGCACATCTATATAATTCTGAGTTAACCAGGAGTCTATCCTGACCAGGCTTTAATCCAGGCATCATAATGCTTCACAGGTAAAAATTCAGTCAAGACATTTGCACTCCAGAATTGTTCTCTATCATTTGGATTTGATCATCTTCCCTCTTTTCTGACAAAATAGTTATTGTCAAAACCATTGTCCTGTGAATTATCACTTCACAATGCCACATAAATCATTTTCTCTAGGTCAATTGTAACTTTGCAACATGGCAAAACTTTCTCTTGCACTGACTCCATGTGAGGTGGTTCTTTTCAGTGGCAGAATATGAAGCTGATTGCTAAAATTCAGACTATTCTTACTGCAACAGAAGTGTGTATTTACTGTTTCAAAACACTTCCCAAGGACAAATACTGGTAGTGATAACAGTGCTCAAATCTAGCTAAGAACAAAATGACAGTCAGGTAATTCATTTGTTTCCCATCCAGAGACAATTCTGTACCCTCTGGTTTGTTCTGTTCCGTGTTACAGACTTTATTCCATGTTGTCCCCCACGTGAATACAGTCATGGGGTTTTTTGTGGAAATACACTCACATTCAGAGGAAAACAAACTGTATCTGGGAAACAGGAATTAAAAAAAAATCCCGATGCAGTTATAGAAGGCATAACAGTGACAAGCACTTTAAATGCATATAAGTCAGATCACAATAATAATTCTAAATTGCTTTAGAACCTCTTTTATTTTATTCTTTTTCTTTTTGTTTCATTTCAACAGCAATATAGTAACTGGAGCTAGAAAAGCATGTTCATTTCCAGAAATATTTTGAGCCAAGACTGTTACTTTTTCTGGCCATCTATGCTCGCCAAATGTGGTCCATGTTATTACTGTGAAATGCTAACAGTCTTAAAGAGCAGGACACCAGCTGCTGAATTGTTCAGATTCCCAAACAGGAACTGTCAGCTTGCTACAGACATACTTGCAACGTTTATCAAGTAAAAACACTTTTTTTTTTTTTTTTGGAGATGAGATTAGATTTAATGTATTTCAAACTACTGTCTACACCACCATCCTATGCTATCATTTTTTAAAGTAACACTCAGAACTCAGTAGGATAATTTTTGTTTATTGATCAGTCCTAGATTAATTCTGTCAAAACTATTTAAGTGTCAGACATGCAGCAAAGTTACAACAAATTAAGGTTACTCTAAATTAGCTGAGGTGTAGCTAACTACTTACTTTTGTATTTGAGCTTCTTGCAAATATCCTCATGTAATTCAGCTTACTGAATTGTGATAAATCTGATTATGTTACATCACTGTGGGCTAAAAACATGGACATGGAAAGTTATCACAGAACACAGATGATACAGGGTAATGTGGTAAGCTAGCTTAACCTGATCACATATCTAAGCCTATTTTCAGGGTGAGGGAAAAAAATAAGCTCTGCTCCCCCTGTCGTTTCGTTCTCATGTGCAGATGTGCATTTATTTTTTACTTCTTATCTGGGAACAAAATCCTTTTATGCTCTAAGGAACTTGGTGCCATTTCATCAGTCCTGCATTATTTTCAGAAGCAACTTAACAGGCCAAAGGAAAAATAGAATCCTCTCAGAAATTCAGCTGTGGGAGCATGGGGGAGTTCAGATGGGAGCTGAACATCCCATCTGAAAGATCTGAAATATGTAAATGAGGCTATATTTGCTTCAAGAGTCCCAATACATGCAAATAAAGCTATTTCATGTTGGTGCTCGAATATTGTGATCGATTATGTGAAAGACTTGCTTAATGTGCCAAAAGCAATGCTTTCATGAATTAGCTCTTCCAGACACAAAGTACTGGAGCTACCTGCGCAAGTGGAAGTAACAAATGTTACATTTTGCAGCTTCCTTTTGATTATTCACTCATATATACATTCTTAGGGAACAAAAATTTTGTGAATTATAGTGGTCTGGTTCTGTTGTGTCTTACAAAATGGTAAATGCAATATTAGAATCAAATTGCTCAGCAACTGAAAGAAAACATGAAGAAAAAGCAAGCAGCAAACTTAGTTATTTATACTACCTAGTATTACTTTGCTGGAATTTTAGCAGTCATTGATTTAGTTTAATCTTTGGTGTAGGAGAGAGAAATGGACATTTCTTGATTTGTGTAGTCTGTTCTTCCCAAATCTGTTGGGAATGTCTGTTGGGCATGATTTAGGAATTAGCAGGAAGAATCATTCTTCTATCTCAGCTGTTCCCACCAGATCCTACATAGAAAAAAAAAAATTGAGGGAAGGAAGGAAGGAAGGGAGGAAGGGAGGAAGGTATGGGAATAGAATTAAGATCTTTGAATCCATAGACCTGACAACTTTTGTGCCATCAAATTATCTTCATCCTGACAGTTGCAGTCTTCGCTATCACAAGCAGAACAAGTCTGTAGCAGATGGAATATAAAATCTATTTGGGAAGCCAAATTCCTCTTTATGCAGTGTGACATAGACCTTAATATAGAAACAAAAAAGAGACTCAGTTTCCCAGCAGTCTGATTTGCCATGTACCAAAGTGATTTAAAATCAGGGTGCTACCCATGGGATCTTATGTCACCCCTTCCCTCTTCCCACCATCACATTCTCCACCAAGTGGAGACTGACACAAACTTCCACATAAAATTCATAGTTGCTCACTTTTACGATAGTAAAGGTTTTTAACTTTCTCAACATATTGCCTTATTCTGAACAAGGACTATCAGCTTTGCTCAAAGACCTAATCAGCCAATCATCAGCATAAGGAAACCATAATAGCATGGCAGCTGTAAAAATACAGTCTAGGCTCTCATAAGAATTTCTGCTGGCTCACTTACATGTAGACGCTTTGTGTCTGAATGCTCTTCCAAGAATATATGCTGTAGGCTCTAGCTACTCGGTTTCATTAACTTGGAGAGATGTTTCTTTCCCATGTCAGGCTTTGCTCCTTTCAAGGATCATAAGCATGCTTCCAGATAGACAATCCACCACTAGCTGCAAAGTTGTCTTCAACCAGTAGAAGAGAGAAATCCAAGCCCCAAATTTTTAAAAAACCACCTCCTTACAGAAATCAGCCAAAATAATACCAGACAAACAGTATGCTGAAATTCTGTTACACATATGCAAAAACTACTCAGCATTGTTCCCCTCTACTGATCTCTGCTTCCCCAAGTCATAAGCAAAACACCATCATCAAGAACACAGAGCTTGAGATCCGCCTTACTCACTGCTTGTACACATGTTCAAACTTTCTTACTTTATTCCATGCACATGGGCCATGTTATTTGGAAATACAGTCAGAAACAGTCTCAGTTCAAATGATAAATATGTTTTTTCTCCTCCTCTCTTGATTCTAAAAATCCTGAACTTTGTTTTTTTGTTGTTATTTGTTTTTCATTTTTTAATTTACAGCCTCCTCTACCAAGACAACTTATGTCAGTTACAGCAATCAGACAAACTGAGCAGGGATGAAATTCACAGGAAGACCTGCAGGATGGGATCTTGCAAGGATAGACTTTACCACCACCAGAATTCAGTCTTGGAAATATCAGTAGACTACATTCAAATCAATAGTCAGTCTTCTAAAGGACAAGGATTAAACAAGAGGCAAAAGGCAAACAGAGACAGGGGAAGGAGAAGTCCAATTTTATAACATAGAGACAGAGTGTCAAGCTTCTGAACTGTTCACTCACAAAAGGAAGTAAATCACAAAAGGAAAACAAATGTTAGCTTGTGAAAAAAATGCTGTTGAAATAAATCATGTCTGATGTTATATTTGTAAGTACTTTTTTGTGATTGTGACAATTTCCTTTCCTGTCCTACATTGTTCAACTCGTAAAAGAAGATGAGTTTGTTTCTTGTGGCAACTGACTTAATTAAGTCCTGGGTTATGCTAAAATAAATGCAATGGTCAGCGCATGCTAATTTTTATACAAAATAATTTATTTCTAATAATAAAGGAATGTTTTGCAAATGTTGAGACTTGTTTTGTTGCAGTTTTAAGGAAAAAAAAAGCCCTTACACTGTTGTCTATTGTTTGTTTAGAATGTTCAGTAAAGGTGGGTGTACAAATAAAATAATAATCATGGCATCAGAAGAATGCAGTGTAAACTCTAAGCATGTGTGTGTGCGCGTGTGTGTATGTGTGCACGTGTGCGTGCGTGTACGTGCATGCTTGCATGCGTGTGTGTGCGTATGTGTACAGTGTGTGAATTTATTTGTTCAAAGCTTTGTGACTATTTTCTAATGGAAGGATTTTTCCCCCTTCTCACCCTCAAAGTAAGTGCACTATACATGTTTGTAAAGTGAAGGAGTCCTGACAGTAATTATTTTGTATGGTTGTATTATATTTTTTAACCTCCACTAATAATTTTGATCCTTTTAATTTCTGGAAGTTACAGTTTGTATGAGAAACTTTGTTTTATGACAGCTAGACTGGATTAAGCTGTAAGTCTATTCAGCCTAGTACCCTGTCTCTGACAGAGGACTGTAGCAGATGCTTATCTCAATAAAGATGACTTTGAAATAACAGGAGAGAAATCAATGGAGAATTTGGAAAGCAGTAACTTAATGGATATATGTACAATTACCTTATTAACACTTAAAAATCAAAGAAATAGATGTCCATCTACAGCCTACACATCTTCTAACTCCCATGTCAAATGACTATGTGTGCGTTAGAAATGACTGTGCAAAGAGAAAGAGAAATTCATGTAGAAAACTATCATGTTAATAAATTCCTCCAAAGATGTTTAAAGAAGACAGCTAGGGACTTTCCACTTTGTTACTATACCTGTGATGTTATTTAAGACGTTTTTAGTCCATACACTACTTACCATTCCTCAAGTCAATGAGTCTTTACAATCAGTGGGTTATTAAACGTTATTTCCCCTGAATTAGCCTAGATGGCTCCTTGTGCTTTTTTACTCAAAGGAGCTGTATTTTTATAACATCTTAAAGAAGCCATGGTGGGTCTTAAATTACATGAACGAAAGTTGAGGTATCTGAAACTGAATCTCTTTCTGTTACGATGTCAACATTTAATCTCCAACACAGTAAGCAAACTGCATGACAGTGAATTTCCATTCTAAAAATACCTGCAAAACATTGTTAAGTTTTTCCCAGCATTTAAATGTCTGTGTTATTAACCAGCGATTGCTTTGTTGTAGTGTGTTACTGCGTGTTTGGTATGTGTGATATATTGTGTGAAAACTCCTTTTTCGACTATGCCACAGGCATATCAGACTCAAACCTATAATTATTATATGCTTAATTTTAAGCATATGAGTAATGCAGCTGATGCAATAACTGAAAAAAATAATAAAAAACAGTTTTAGCTCTGTTTTTATAGCTAATATTTCATTAAATTGAAGTTATTTGGAAGATGGATTGATTAGATCAGTATTTTAACAAGACAGACTTCCGTGTCTAGGAAGGATTTCCTAAGGGAGAAAGAGAAAGAATCTGTTTAATATGAAAACCAATGTTTTAACACAGTTTCTTTCCAAGAAACCTTTGAAAAGTTTATTTTTCATTCCACAACAAAAAAATTCTCAAATATTTTGTCTGTAATATCTCTACATAATAACACAAGCATAACAATATACATTTGAAAAAGAAGTACATAGGAATTGCCTTTAAAACACATTTCATATACATATAAACATTTTATATACACAAAAAGATTACTACATGATATATGAACTACAGCCTACAGCTTCTGACCAAGAACTACTATATGAACTACAGACTACAGATGCTAACCAAGACTGATACACCTTTCTTAGCATCATCATTCAACACAAACAGTTCAGATGAAGGAATTAAATATTTTTCAAAGATTGATTCTAATTAGGTAAGTGCTCTTTTCTTCAGGGGCTTTGTCTCCTCTAGCTATTATAATAATAAAGCAACATCCCCAAAAAAGAGAAGGAACACACACAAAACTTCTGCAGGTTGAAACTTGACATGTATTATCCTAGTGTGTATGCAAAAGAATGTAAATGGAAAATCAAGATTATTTACGAAAGTCAAAATAAAAACCTTATGAGCAAAATAAAATACAGAGGCAGATGTAATCAGAGGGAAGTAACAATTTAAAAACTAAGATTTAGCCAATGATCTTAATACTGTATATTCCAGTTACGTACAGTAGAATTAGGAAAAAAAAAAGGAAAAATTATAGGAAAGGACCATACCAAAATATAAATATTCAGTATTCAATTTCACATACCTTTTCACTCTCTTCCCTTCAAAGTACATTTTGAGGGCCTGTGGGCCTAATGTAAAAATGATTCAAGGTCTTTAATTTAGCAGATTTGGGATCAGTCACATCAGATGAAATATCATGAAATTAAACTATAGCTTTTTAAAACTCTTATCTTTGAATAAATAGCTGTCACTGAAAGCTGCATTACTTATATATAAATTTTTAAGTATATTTTAATTGATAATTGTAAGCCTTGAAATGCTTTATGCTTACATGTGATTCTGGTGCATAAATCACTCATGCTTATAACAAAATCTGTGCAAATTAAGTTTTATGAATTGAATTATATTGTAGGGCTGCTATTGTTGGCCCGACTTTGAGGCACAGGGCAGTCTTAAATCACCTAGTCCTCCCTGGTGTCTGAAAGTGAGCAGCAACTAGAGCTACAGATGATCATTTTAACCTGACCTAAAACAATGATTGTAGAGGGGAAAAGAACCGAACAGGGAAATCCTTGGAGAACTATGGACTATGATCGATAACTCTAGGACTGAAGTTAAACAAACACGTTGGTGTCTAAAAGGACATAGATTTCGGAGGTTTCCCTTTATAAACAAGGAATGGGTGAGTGTCCTGAACTGACCTGCAACCTTATTTCTGCAAATCTTCGTTGCCTCACTTTACGAATGTGAGCAGTTCATTGTAGAAAAATTAAAATGCATACAGATCAAAGCCTGGGTTGGTGCCTCTAGCTTGCAGATAGGTGACAGGGTGAGATCCCCTGTCAATGGCGCTGTCTTCTAACAGAGAAGCTGTCCCAGCACATAAATCTAGTGCACACTAGTTTCAGGATATTTTGGCAAGATTTACTGTCTGCTATCAATCATGCACTTCCACAGGCCCCAGAGATATACTGTATGCTACAGATTTGGTCCAAAGACAAGCGAAGATCACAGGAGTCTTTTAGTAGCCTTGCTTAGTCAGAACCACCCAGAGGGACCGGATGATTCTACTTACTTCTAGTCCAGACTGTATTCTGAAACCATCAAATGGCTTAAAAATCAGATGGGCAATACACAATGTCAAAATATATTCCAATCTGGTTTTTATCCAGAAGAAACTACTGTTGTTATGAATGAGGCCACGGTGGCAAGGCTAAAAGATGCATGCCAAAAGAACAGCAACTGAAGCATTATGCTAATGAAAGCTTGCAGGGTATGGTTTATGCACATTAGTTAGGCAGTGTCTGAAAATATCATTCTCCAAGATTTGTATAACAAGAAGATTGTCTCAAGAATTTAAAGTCTACTCAGATTTCACAGTAATTCAGAGGCTTGAAATTTAACAACTGAATTTTTTTTTAGGTACCTTTTTTAAAATATCAGTTATAAAAAATCTTTATTGTACAAGCTTATAATTTAGCTCTGATCATGAAGAAGTGGACTACAGTTTTAAAATTGCTATTATTGGTCATCTATGTGTGAGTATGCTGAAGAAACTCCATCAAGACACACAACTTTGTTTTGCTGAGATCACGAACATGTCCTTAATGTAGTTTTGTGACTGCAGGATAGATACAATGACATCTGAATGACTCTATGTATCAGATCAATGAACCAGAAATTAAACAGAATTTATAGATGATACTTTAACTGTTCTATAGAAAGAGTAATGAGCCACTTTGTCAAAAATCCCCTTTTCAAGAAATGCCTAAAAAGCAATTTCCACAGCAGGGTTTTTAACTAATAGTACCATCTCACTTCCAATGAATAAATAATTTTTATTACCAACCAAGGAAAGAAATAAAGTGTTTCTAACAGATCCAGTTTGTGTGTTGGAATGCAACTTACTCATTTATGCATCTATTTAAAGGCAGAAATAGAAAGCAGAAGACATCGCATGGTGGATAAAGAGAATATGTCTCTCTTGCAGCACTCTTTTGTAATGCTTTGGTTTGAAAACATTTACGAGTAATCCAGCATATTCTACCATCACATCAAGCCATTAAATACAATGGTAGCTTATCACTGTGCTTCAAAATAGCTTATGTGCTACATGGTATAATCAATAAATTATGCGTGGATCTACCTATTCCAGTTTAATTCTAAAGAGCAAAATTTAATGACAGAAGAGGTAAGCATTACTTTTCCCAGTTTCAATGTTATCTAATCTAATGGCACCTTTAGCACTAGTGGTACTGCAATCGTTTTCATCCAGAAAACACCATTTCATATTTTACATGCATGTATCGTTTGCTGTAGATTACCTCCTGCAATATATTTGTGAAATGGTCTTTTTGTGAGCAAGAAGTCATTTCTGTCTCACTTTCTCCTCAGATTTCAGAGCTAGTATATGTCACTAATCCTTATTATGTTTCTTGGGAAAGTAAAGATTGTGATTAACGGCATACAGCAAATACAAGAAGAAATAGGTCCTAACTCTGGACAGTATCCTATACTTCTGAATACATATAGTTGTATCAGCTCCTTTTAGCTTCTTACTTGGCTTAATTTCACCAGTAAGATCATAAGAACTGCAAAATACATTTGGTGGAAATAATCTGTTGCATGTGTGCAGTGAAAACAAGCCAACTGATGTGAAAGACATATTCATCTGGAGATATTTTTGGTTATGATAACTTAAAGGAAATTAGAAACCTTCATAATGAGAAACCTTCATCATTTGTTTCAGTGAAAGTCTTACGAAAATTTTCAAAGTTTGTCTATAACAGGTCACTGTAGAATTCTTCGTACATTTCACAAATGTTGATAACTCTGTAAATTCTTCCACCACATTGAAACACTAAACTAATGGAGAGCAGCAGTTTTTCTTTTTTGGATTTATACTATGGCAGCAGGTGGTTATCTCCCAGGAACTTACTATTTTCAACGTTACAGCAGCAGGGAAGAAAAAACACCATGTCCCCCAGAGCTAAAACAATGTTAGAAGTACAGTAAGATGCACGATATCCTGAACAGCAAACAAAGCTTTTGTTTGTATTACACAAATGACTTGTCTCTTGGTAGAAGTAGGACCAATACGACATGCAGAGAAGTGTGGACATGAAAGGAAAAAAAGAGCAGTGACAGAACAAACTACCTAAAACCCTACTGAAAGCAGCAGAAAATGTAAAGTTCCACCTGACGAAGAACTGTGTCAGCTCCACTGACCTTTGTCAAGGGTATATGCCATCCCCAGAGTGCGTGTTAATCTTACATACTCTACAGAACTGCCGTGAGCAAACATGACAAAGCAATCGATGGGAACCATAATGTTGGATGAGGTAGCAAATAAGAAAATAGATTCATTTTTCTTAGAAATTTGAGAAATATTATGATGATGTCCAAGAAATATGCACAACTTCTGTAAAGATCTACAAATACAAGAAATTTAACAATTTATTCACAACATGTAGGCTGGGATCAAAGGTTGCAGTGTATCCTTTAATGTGGTACCTGTCTTTCTGCAAATGAATTAGCTTATTTTCTTTTCTCAGTGACTATCTCAGTGCTTGGATTTCAGAAAGACTCTGAAGCCTTCCTGTCCCACCATATGCTATTCTGAGATGGAACTAGAAATTATTTTCTAAAATAAAGGGAAAATGTCCTGGTTTGAGTTAGAACGTGACTAATTCTGTTCAGTGATTTCTAACTAACTGCACTTTCTGAAGTTAACAGAATATTCTTGCAGACAGTGTCTGCTTTTAGCAGTGATGACACTTGATGTTTACAGGGACTGGTCTCCAGAAAGGCTCTTGCTTACACTTGCTCCTGTGCAGACCAAGGTCACTGCTAAATCCTGTGTGCCACGGTGGGGTGCAGTGAGTTAGAGGCTGCACCTGTGTGGAGGAGCGGACAGGACAGGTGACCTTAAACTGACCAACAAGGTGTTCCATCCTGTAGATGTCATATTTGGTACAAAGCTGAGGGATCACAAGAGTCAACCTCTCTGCTTCAATGGCCGGTGCCCAAGGAGGACTCTCTCTGTTTTGCATTCAATCCCTATCTGTGCACTCTTCAATCCACTTCCGGAAACCAGCTCCTCAATCCATTCCTGTCTGCCACTGTGTCCAGTCTGGAACTTCCCCAGCACCTGCCCACAGCATTGGTGATGACAGTGGTGCAAATGTCATCAGGGGCAATGGGGTTTGGTATTGGTTTTGCATATTTTTTTATATATTTCATTTTATTTTTTATTATTTTCATTAAGGTAGTTTTAGTTTTCTAATCCATAAGTCTCCCTCCCTTATTCCATTTCTTTTCCCCTTTGGGGAGGAAGAGGGTTTAATAGAGAGGATCTGTCATTCATCTAGTGGCCAGCCCAGATCTAACCCATGACAGAAACTTTCCCTGTAAAGTTACAAATTTTCTCACTTCAAATTGTTATTTTGTGGGACATGCTATATTTAACAAAAATAACTCTTAACTTTCCAACTCACCACTATATTAAACACTTTCAACTGAGTATGTCTGGTAGCTTTAACTACCATGCGTTAGAAGGGTTAGCTTTTTTTCTTTACTGGTCTGATGTAGAAGAAACACACCTAGAAACACACACAATGGCAAGTACAACCTTTACAGAGTGTCTTGTTCCAAAATGTCATTTAATATCTACAATGCTGCAAGTACACAAACTTCATCCTCATCCCAAAGGAAGCAAAATATAAATTCCTTTACCAGTATCGTATCAATTCCTGTTTCATGCCAACATGCCTTGGAGGCTCTTTGAACAAGTGATAAGCCAAAATATAGCAGCAAAATTTTTCCACGGTGTTAATGTCATTAAGAATTTCTATATGTGATGCTAGTTTCAAAGCCTTTTTTCTTCCTGTTTACCTCATACAGCAGCATACAATCTATTTCTGGAAGCCTACTTCCGAAGTTAGCTGCAATGTCTTTACTGGCTTTGTGATGATTGACTTATTAAATAAGTATGACATTTCAGAAAATAAACTATTTTTTATTTAATTTACAAATTTTCTTTTTCCTAGTCTTTAGTTAGAGTGTCAATGAACTTTCTAAAAGATACGATTTGATTTATGGCTGATTTCCGTCTTTCTTTAATACAGCTTCCAGTAGCCCTTTAGTACTCCCTTTAGAGTATTTTTACCCAAGTACTTTGCTATCATGGAAGAAAACATATCAATGGAGTAAATCCATGGCAACAACAGTAAAATATGAGGAATAACAGGGTGAAAAGTGCTTAAGGAAGGTAAAACAACTCCAGAAAACATTCCTGGTTAGAGAGATAACTGATTGTTTTCTTCTGAGGAACTGAAGAATCATATCTAAAGACAGATTCCACAGGTTGGTGCTGGAAGTCTGCCTCAGTGGCTTATTACTTTCTCAGAAAATCTCAACGACTGGATTAGACTTTGAATGCTACCCTTGTTTTTTTTTTTGATAAAATTTTAATAAAATGTCGAAAATATAAAGACACAATATTTCACACAAGTGAAAATGAATGTTGGAGATGCATATGATATATTGAACTGCCAACTTTTGGGGACTTGACTGTTACAAGAATATGAAATCTTATCTTATGAGACAAACCTATCCGTACTTCTATTTATCTGTTTCTTTACATATCTCACATATTGCAAACTGTAAAGAATAAACCTCAGTATTGCTTGCCTGCTGTGTTTAACTCAGATGTGCAGTTCTTACTGCGTGCATAATTTAGAGAAAATACAGAGTTGTGAATATAACTGCATCCATACATTCTTCCCGACTCCCCATCGTTTTTCATCACAAATGATAGACATTTCTAAAAACAATATGCTATTTATTTCTTCCATTCTATAGTTCATACACTTATCTGAAAATGCAGAACAAGCTGCAATCATTTTGATATACAAAGGTTATCATTTCTTGTGAGAGTTTTCATCTTTTGCCACTGTCTCAAGTGTGACTGCACAAGGAATGACAGAAAGATTAGTTTTATATGAAATTCAGGGTATTTTTCACTGAATGACAGCTATGAAGTGCACAATTTGCAAGATAAAATAACAAAAATGTGATTATTTCAAATGCCAGACTGATGGTACTTTATAAATTATTGCCTAAAGCATTGAAAGTTTAGGACAGATGCCTTGAAAGTGTGTTCTAGAGATGGTTTGAAATGATAAGGTTTCAGAATCTATTTCTTCACTAAAGAAAAATGAACTGTTACTTCAGGAAACAGACTGCACATAAAATCAGAAAAGGGAGAAAGAGCAGCAGTAGCAACAACAACATAAATAGTACAGGTGAAAGAAAGGAAACAATTTGTTTTCTCATAAAGTCTGATTAATTCAGTGCATTTTATAGTTATGTATACTGCTTTGCCAGGAAAACAGAAATGAGACGGTATAGGTAATATGCTCACAAAAAGTAATCATGCCATGCTTTCTTGTTGTTCTATGTACAGAACAGTGCTACATGTACTTAAAGTCTCTAGTATGGTACTATGACTTCCTTCAGAGCTTTTTTTTCTTGAAAGAGCCATGATGGTGATCACCTTGTAATAAGCCTCTTTAAAAGTCATCATGCTCTGCTTTCAAAAACAAAGAGGATCAGCTGCTCATAGGCAGAAGGCCTATTTCTAATGAATTCTGTGTGCCCATTTGAGGAAAGTAATACTGTCCTAGGGACGTGTTTGCACGTTTTCTGTCACTGGATCCTATGGTATACCTCTCAGTGCTAAGGCACCTGACACAGCTCCTGACCTACATTTGATGAGGTTGCACTTGACAGCCAGGCTTTCCCTAAGCACCACTAATGACAGCAGAATGTTTTCCGTGGTAGGAAAACATCACTGGAACTATTTCCCATATGGGTGAATTTCCTATAGATACGAAGTCAGGGATCAAAGCAAGACCTTTTCTGGAGAGCAGAAGTGTAGTGTCAGCTTTCCTGCCTGGTACTTTGGGGTTGAGCTACCAGCTGCCAGGGCCAAAGGTTTGGTGTGCTACTGATGCAAATGAGACTCACAGCTCTCTGGCTTGGGGAAGCAACACAACTCATTTGAAAAGGCATTTGCATAACGTGGGACTTGCAACGCATCCTGACTCAAGATGGAGATGTTTCTTTTTATCTGGTCGTGACAGTAACATGCAGACCATGAGTTTTGTCTCAGTTAGATTGTGAAATTTCCAATAGATAAAACCCCTTCAACTGCATAGGATGGTTTATGAAGATAATTTTACAGTAAATGAACTCATACTTGCTTGGAGATGCTTAACTGAAGAGGTCATTTTTAAAAGAAACCACGATGTCTTCACTCATATCTGTTTTCCACTGAAAGCCGAATTTGAATACATAGCCAGCATTTAAATTTTACATTGCCTTTTGGGTAAACTGAATCAGGCTCTCAGAAAGAAAGACAAAAAGACAAAAAATGAGGTTGACTGACATACCAGGTGTCTTTGTTTTCTATTCAGTTATAACATACGAGTAGCAGTGTTGACATGTAAAGAGATCAAAGTATTCGGCTAGCCAGATCTTTGCTGAGCAATTAAATGGGTCTACAGAGGTACTATTCCTGCACCAAAAGAAGTGAAAAGTTTCCTGCATTAAGATAAAAGAAAATATCCCATATGAAAATAAATAATTAGAATATCCTACAAAGTTAAAACACTGCTGAACTTGATGAATAATTTAATCATAATAAAAAACCACTTTTTTTCAACTATAGTTCTACTTCTTATTCACAAACTTGTAGCTTATGACAGCTAGTGGTGATACTGACTGACACCAGCAGAGACCAAGGACATGGACATGTGAAGCTGAAAAAAAAAAAAAAAAGGCCTCTGCAAGTGAGCCCTCAGAGATGTACAACAGAAGATGAGTTTAGGAATCTGAGAAGCCGGTGCTTGCTTTCTCTAAGTCTTCTTCAGCACTTGAAAATGTCTGCTTCTGGCAACAAGTCCCCATCTGCGTGCTCAGAAGCTGGCCAAAGAACATAAATTCACATGAGCTTTTCCACAAAATATAGTCTATGAGGAGAAGTTTAAGAGGTGCATCCAATGCAGCATGCACTATTCTCATCATTTAAAATGCAATATCATTTATTTTTTTGACCAAGGTGCTCATAGGTGGAATACTGTAGCAGGATGATACATTCTAATTATCACCATTTAAGAATTTGCAAGCTGCGTAAGAACATTAATCTGTGTTTCATCAGCAGTTTCTGAAGAAAGTACTTGGGCTCACAGAAGGTATATATAAGGTATATATATATAAGGAGAATAACTGGGAAGTCATTCTTAAAGGTAGCAGTACTGAGACACTCAGATTATTTGTCATTATTCAGCACTTCTGTAATGTGTCAATTTGGATTCATGTTTTAAGGATAATCTGGAATTTTACTTGGTTATGGAAACATTATTCCGCTCTCCAAACTACTGGTTAAATCGCTACCCTGCAACTAAGACACATCAGTTTGAAAAACTCCCTGTGCATGTAACCCATAGTAAACAGGAAGAAGTGATGGGCATACACCAGCTCCATTCTGTACCAGTGCTATCCGCTTAGATTGCCTGTGATCAGAAACAGTGAGAGAGCACAAGAGTAAAGATTTTCTCAAAGGAAATGCTATACTGTAAGTTTAGAGCTGAACATAATTTTTCTTCTTTGAAAATACTTGAATAATGCTGACTAGAAGTCCCCAATGGAATTAAAAACTGAAAATGTCGGAAGCTGCCATAGGACAAAAATGATATTCCCTCAGACATCACATATGCAAAATAATTGTTGATACCTTATGCAGACCAAATAATGTTGTTGTGTGGTTTCTCTTTAATCTCTCCCAGACAGAATTACCTTGACAGTTAAATTTATAAGTCTTGCAGCCTGGTAATTTTTTGATGGAAATATGTAGGTGAAATTGTGGGAGAGATTTGGATGATGATCGTAGGAGTGTATCAGCTTACTATCTTCATGACTGACATGAAATCTTCATCATGACTGGACAACAAGTTTAGACACGTAGGAGATGTCTTAACTAGAAACATAGTTTTGAAGTGTAGATTAGGAGAACTGGACAGTCCAGTATGTGGACTGTATCCCTCTGAACAGAAATCATATTTCTGTTTGTAACAGTAATTCAGTCTTTAAACACATGGTTATGCTTAATGTCACTTTAACTAGCAGGATCAAAAAGCACTACACTGGCCTTTTCATTATATTAATATTTCATTTATATTCCATTAGCAGAATTTAATAAAATTAAATTGTGGTGCTAATTCTACACACCTAATATATTCTGAACAGTTTTTGCAGTGACAGTTTCCTTGACGAGTTTAAATTCTTTGCTTGATAGCTTTCTCTCAATAGATCTACATGATAGGATTCCATACTATGATGCTGTAGGTTCTGCTTTTGCTAAACTTTAATCACTACAATAGCACTACCTTGTTTAGTGTCAGAAGTGCATAGCTATCTGAATAAAATCACTTAAAAAAAAACATGTCCTGAATTAAATAGATAACTAATGGGTTTTAAAAAAAGAGTGAAAGGAGGGAAGAATTACAACAGCAGATATTCAGTGAACAGTAAAAGGGAAATACCGACCTTAGATGATGTATATGTATGTAATCTACTATGTACTATGTTTTCTCCCTATATATGCAATATGTAATAAATCACACATTACTTTGAAAAAGAGAATTTGAAGATGATGTCTCTCAAAGAATCCAGTATAATGCAGATGTTCGGAAGATATTTATTACATTATTAAATTGAATAGATAATCAGTTTGGGGACTTACACTGTGTGTATGTGTGTGTGCCTGTCTGCCTGTCCACCCTCCTGTCAGGCCAGGGCGATCTATCTGCAGCAGGCAGTTATTAATTCACCTTGTCATAGTAGCCTGTGCTTTGATGATATAAACCAGTATCTTTTTGCTAGAGTATGCAACTCAGATCTGTAGATGTACTCAATACAGTCAAAGTCCAATAGATATGGAGCTTAGGGACTGAAGGCTTTTCATCTTACCGGAAATTATTTCTCCTTCAGAGCTCTGGTTCCCCCAGGGAGTCATCTCATGTAATTGTTTTTTGAACTGCTTCAGTGATTTTGCTTTAATGATAATGCCCACTAGGCTGCTCCATGCACTTCTAGTCTTTTCCATGAAAAAGTTCTTCCTGGCATTTGCCTGGTGTTTGCTTTTTGTTAGTTTCCTGATATTTATAGAGGGTAAAACAGTAAAAACTTTTATTCTATGTATATGTCACTTCTTACGTATCTTGTGGCTCAGTGTCATACTGAAAGCTGATGAGCTAATGCCTGTAGTGTAGTGTAGAAGCCAGTATGACATTATTTGCTAATGCCCGTACATGTCTATCTATATACAATATGTAGCTGATGGTAAAGAAGTCTTCAATAGGATAGGAATGTATTTTCCACAATGCAACTAGCTTTACCATTTATAAAAAGCATAGTTTTTGCACTAGGTTCTTCTCACATAAGTTAATTCAAGATTTTCTGTAAAACAGCAGTGTGTCCTGGGAGTTGAGGGCATCCAACACTCCCTAAAGAGCCCGTGAGGCCACAAATTTAATAGGAAGTCTAATTTTCAGATCACTAGATTATCACTGTCTAAAAAAATATATGTGGCTGTTAAAATATCTTGCCTGCCACATCCAGTTCCTGCACTGATGTTTTCTGAGAAACTGGGAAATGAGTGAAAAATAAAAACCTGAGAACTGTGACAAGGGTTATGGCTTGGGCACTGCGCCTGGTACTGTGGCAGTGCCAGTGGTTGCTTTGAGGTAAATGTACAAAGCAGTTTAGGTGTTAAAATGCTGCACTCAGAGGGTCAGACTGAAAATCAAAATCCACTGAAAACCAGTTCAAACCAGGCTTTAATTTTCTTTTAAGTATCCCTGAACTGGAGTAAAACTCTAAACTGAACACAAACTGAAGCTAAACCAGCAGCATTTCTCCAGAATTATAGTTCAGCTCTGTCCTGGTTTAAGATAAACAGGGCTGGTTTGGTTTTGATGGGCATATCAAATTGCCTATTAGAGTATTCCTCCCCTCCATGTCAGCACATCTCACTGGCTGTGGAGCTTTTGGCAGGATGGTGTTTCTTTAAGAACAGTGTGCAAATGGAAAAATCACGCCTTTTCTGCCCTGCCCTTGGAGTAACCTCTCTTTGCTTGCTGCCACTTGCCACCTGCCTGCAACCCTCCTTCTCACCCATGCTAGGACATTGCTGAACACTGCTGCTGCCTGCTGCAATCTCTACCACTGCTTTCACCCCGGAGCTGCCCCGCGTTGCTTCTGCGACTGCTAATGCTGCCAGCTCTGCACATGGATCACAGGGACCAGACCATCTCCACTGTGGCCCCAGCCCCTGCCACATGCTCTGCTGCTGCTGCTGCGTGTTCCTGCCGTTGTTTCCCAGCCCCAGCCAGCCCCGGCCCTGGCCCCAGCTGCTGCCACATACTGCTGCCATTAAATGACTAGTAGTTTTTTTTTTTCCTTATCACCTTCTTTCTTTAACCGTGGTTTAACCCTCGCCGCACCAGATCTCTGATCCTATATATATACTTGTTAATCTCTTGTTTGTTGTTCTGCATATAATAGTAACACAAATTTGTTCTTAAAACCATTTTAGTTTCCTAAACTCAACCGGGAGCTCACCAATTTTTTTCTTTTCTTCTTATCTCTCTTCTTAACTCTTTCTCCTGGAATGAGAGGAGGGCCGATTGGAGAAAGAATTCATTCCATGATCAGCCAGTCATCAGCCAACAGGTGACAAGCTAAATACACGGTGGTCCCGAGAGCAGATGTTTCCGGATGCTTTCTCTGTGTGTATAACTTTCTCTGCACATACGGATTCACCAGGGGCTTGAAGGTGAGTCTGCCTGCATTTCTCAAGTGGCCTTCATCCTTAATTCTCCGCTGCCCCACCCTCAGCCTAGGGCTGCAGTTTCTTTCCAGTTCATCAGTTCTGAATAACAGACAGAGGGAGAGGGGTGGAAGGAAATGGACTGGGCCAAATGGTGCCAGTGTCTGCACTGAAGAGGAATTGAAGCTAGCTTTTTCTCTGTTGTAGAACTCCTTGCAGTTTTAATTGCAGGACTTTCCAGCGGAACTGATTTGAAGAAGTTTAAAGTTAATGAATCAGCTAATGAGCCATTGATGATCTGAAATGAAAATAAATCATAACAAGTTCAGATACATGTTAATATGTACAAGAACTGAACTCAAAACCAATCTCAAGTCTGTCTCCTGGCTTAGCCTGGTGACACTCTGCTGTACTGTGTAAGGCAGAGTGACAGGACTAACCACCCAGGTTTCCAAACACTGCCCTGTGCTCACACAATCTTGAGCTGATGAGGAATAGATCACAAACCCTTTTCGAACTCAGGACCTAATCAAACAAACCAGGTCTAATTTCTTTGATAAAATCAAAGAAGAAAAATGTATGATATCCTGACTGTTCAATATGAGTCAAATGATCGGGGATGTGGAAATCCAGTATTCTAAACAACAGGTGAGTCTCGCCCACATAAAGTGTTTGACACTCCTTGGAAGACCTTCATTGAGCTGTCAAGACAGTATTTTATGGAAGTTTTGAATACTTTTTCAAACTAATGGTGAGCAAATATCTATTTATTCTTTAGCAAAAGTGGCTATGGGACTGACACTATTAAATGGAAAGAATGAAGTTAATGAATGTTGTATATCTGTCTCAAGATCTGTAACTCCTAACAGCCTTTGTATGAAAGGAGTTTCCAGGAACAAATAGATATGTGCTTATTTAGAGGGATTTAAAAGCTGAAACGGTAGTTGTCTTGAGACTTTATATGATTCTAGGATTAGCTAAACGGAAATTTAGAGGATCCATATTTGGATGACGTTAAGGCCTTTGGTGATTAAATGCCCCAAAGCATTTTATTTAGACAAGCCCTTCTTCTGTGAAATATCTGCAGCTGTGCAGCAAAATTTTGTCATTTAGGACCAGCAAGTAGAGAAAGATCATGGAAGCATGCACCTCCAAAGCTGTTGACATATTCCTTAAGAAAACCCTTCTGCCAAGCAAAGATTTTCGTAGAGATTCCGCTATCAGCTGTGAGTTTTTAGTATGTAATAAATAAACTTGTTCTGCAATGCAAATTCTACTAAGCTATAAAATAGTATTTCAGTTAACTCTCCAGTATTGTACTTTTTCAGTTACACTTACAAAATCAAATTAACTTTTGCTCAGTAAAAATAGATACTTGTAGACTGAGATGCATCTAGAGAGCAAATCTTTTGAAGATGACAGATATTTCCATGGTGAACAGAATTATCTTTAAGTTATATATAACTTGTCTGGGAAAAAAAAAATTCTCTTTGGAATAGAATAAAATATTATTTCAGTAATGGAATAGCTTAAGGATAAGAAAATGATATTAGAACTAAGCTGAATGATGAAAGGATGTCTAAGAATGTATAGCTTGAGAAACAGACAAAGTCTTAAACTTGAGAAGCATTTTGATCATTACAGAACAAAAATGATTGCATCGATTGTCAGTCCTACAATGTATGTTGAAGCATCACAACATTGTTTACTATGAGCGATTTAAATTACCATTAGTGGAAGAATTATGCAAAATGCATAAAAACCGAAAACTGATAATGAATTAAAAAATCAAAACCAGAACCCGAGATGTATAGAGATTTTCTTCATTAAGGAGATTGTCTGCAACTAGATCTGAAATCTCTCAGCCATTACACAGTGGATTACCCACTTTCTCTAAAAGCAACCTGTTTACATTGATTTAATTTTGTTTATAGTGTTGACAAGAAACCTGTCTAAATGTTTCTTTAACAATAAAGAAGAAAAAAAACCCAAAAAATTATAATTGTAATAGCAGAACTGCAAACTTATTAGTGATCAGTGTTTACTTAGAGACATTTGCTGCTAAATTTTTTATTAAAAGCTTAGTTTTAACATATTTCCTTTCAGTTATATTAAAATGGATAGTAAAATGGAATACTCTATTTTCCAACACCATCTAACCAACTTTTCTGAATAATCATTCAAACACAGGGACTTAGAATTTCTGGTAGTCACCAATTTGAACATGAGGAAGCGATGTGCCCTTGCTGCAAAGAAGGCAAATTATATCCTCCTCTGCATTAGGCAAAGTATTGTCAGCAGGTCAAAGGAGGTGATCCTTCCTCTTTGTGTCCAGTTCTGGACTCTTAGTACAAGAAGGTCGTGGATATACTGGAGAGAACCCTACGAAGGGTCACTAGAGCGATTAAGGGATTGGAGCATCTCTTACATAAGGAATGGCTGGCAGAGATGGGATTCTTCAGCCTGGAGAAAAGAGGGCTCAGGAGGGATCTTATCAATGTGTGTAAGTACTTGAAGGAAGGGTGCAAAGATGACAGAACCTGGCTCTTTTCAGTGGTGTCCAGGGACAGAAGCAGAGGCAATGACCACATACTAAAAGGTTTCCTCTGAAAAAGAAGGATCCCTTTGACCATCAGGAAACACTTCTTTACTGCAGGGGTGACCAAGCACTGGTACAAGTTGCCCAGGGAGATTATGAAACCTCTGTCCTTCGAGATATTCAAAGCCATCTAGATATAGTCCTGGGCAACTGACTATGAGTGGCCTTGCTTCAGAAGCAAAGTAAACCAGATGGTCTCTAGAGGTCCTTTCCAACCTCAACCATTCAGAGATTCTGTGATTCTGTGAAACATTACACATTCGATTTGCACAAACTTTTTGTACACTAAAACAGCCATTTGAAAGCCAAACTAACCATCTACATAGATGTCTACCTGGAAAAAACAATGTAGGCTTGTATATACAAATGCAAAGTGTTTATTCTTGGGAAGAGGATCATAAAAGCTTAGAAGATTTTTTTTGAAATCTTGAGTTTTTTGTTGAAGCCTTATTTTTCCACTGACTGCTA
Organism: Buceros rhinoceros silvestris; assembly: GCF_000710305.1. Taxonomy (NCBI): domain Eukaryota; kingdom Metazoa; phylum Chordata; class Aves; order Bucerotiformes; family Bucerotidae; genus Buceros; species Buceros rhinoceros. Next base: position 15,790 of record NW_010411132.1, on the reverse strand, counting down.
GGCAGAAATACAGACATCTGGCAGTTTAAGTCTGGTTTAAATCCCTGGACTTCACCACAGTTAATTTTTACTTCAAGATTTTCATAAAGAATGTTGGGATGAAAGCATAAATTGAGTTATGGAAGGGAATCCTATGTAAAAGGTGTGAAAGAATAATGTTAGTTATTTCTCAAGAATATTAGTATCAGTAAATCAATAATAGAATATAATTCTAATAATATAAATCAATAATAATTGATTTCAGTAGGATTTCCTGTTCAACAATGATCTATCAAATTTCTGTTCACTAGATACCAATACTAAACTCCTACCAAAAAACCCCCACTTTAGCAGTATTTCATGCTGTGGTTAAGTACAGAAGCACAAGGTTGAACAGACTTATTATCGGTAACAGGTAGGCTTCAGATGGTTCAAATCAAACTCTTGGATTGTGATAGCCCTGGAAGCTTTGGGATTTTGCAGAAAAGTGTATTACTTGATGCAACTTCCTTTCATTCTTCTTCACATCCTAATTTTATTCTTTTTCTTTTTTTTTTTTTTTGTTTTTTTGGGAAGATTTTTTGTTAGCTATTTAGTCATCTACCTTAAGTAACCACAAAATGTTCAGAAATCTGCAAGGATCAACATCTGAATATCTTCCATGTATAGAAGAAAAGTCATTAAGAATTAAATCAGCTAATTATCTGATGGTGGATAAGGGTAACCATAAAAACGGATAAGTATTTTAAGGAAAAAAAAAATTAAATATTAATTAAATCTATATACCTAACTTAAAGGAGGCAAGTTGTTCCACTGAAGTCTTTAGGAGTTGCCCACTTTCCTGTATGTTTGTACATTTTAATGGATCACACACAGGAATGTCTTAGCAAGAATATGCTCATGCATTTGAGATGTCCACAATGCCAGAAGGAAGCAAGTCACACTGTGATTAGATCTGGGAGATATGACAGAAATTAGAATACTGCTATGGGTCTTTAAAGATTTATGCTAACTTCTTGCCTTTATTGAAGGTACTTTTACATCCAGAGGCCTAGAAAAGTTCGTGGAACTATCTTCTAGAATTTGTTACCATAGAATTGAGATAGTTATATTTCCTTATTCTACATGGATGTAAGCAAGGTAAACATACAAAAGCTGTAAGACATTGTAATACTTTTAGTAAGTGGGGATATATAAACACAGTTCTGGCTGGTTGAGGAGACTCACTTAAAAGAGACAGCAAAATTATTTCTCTGTTGGGTATAATAACTGAACTCATAAGTTTGCCCGACACAGGAGAAATTGCGTTATGTTTTCCAGCACTATAAAAGAGACATATGTGAGTACTCAGACTAGGTGTGAAGTCTTGACCTTGACTGAAATTAAATTATTTATTGCAGAATCTTTATTATGTTGGTTGGTTTGATAACACTTATTTTTCTTCTGATATAGCAACCTCTCTTCCTCTTTTGGGAAGGCATGTATTCATGATTTCTACTTGGTGGTGAGAAATGGATCTATACTGTTTCTAAGCTTTTTTAACAGGTATTGTATGAGCTTTAAGAAGGTGTTGTCTAGTATATATCTGATGTTTTGAAACTAAGAAAATTCCATGTGTTCATTAAAAATGATAATAAAAAAATTGCCTGCCTAGCCGGTGTACAGCATAGAGTTACATTTGCACATTTTAATGTCTCAAACACTTTGCTCTCAAGAGTATTAAAGACAACATAATTTAAATGAGAAATAATAATAAGTATGCCATCTGGTTTAAAACACCCAAGTTAAAATCTTGTATAAAATGCTGAAGGAACCAACATTTTCCATAAACTTCGAGACTATTGAGTTGGTACAACTCTAGTTTGCTCTGCATTCTGAAATGTGTAACCCTCTAATTGTTTGGTTGCTAATTCAGTTCCTAATTCAGTTCTCATTCTGGCAGATGAACTGAACATCTGGGAATACAAGAAATTTCTTTTTCTTGTAAACTTAACAAGCTGTCATTGAGAGCATACTGATACTGAAAGGGTACAGGAGATCATTTATCCAAAGCAACCACCAAAAAACCCCTATGTAGAATCTTTTTCCAAGGGCAAGACATTACATAATCTTGATGATGGTCACAGCTCCAAAATAAATGCAGGAAAAACCCACTACAATTTGCAATGGTCTGCATTCATGCAACTGCATACGCATGATCAACCATGCAGTGAAATTATATATAACAGAAGTAGCAGTGTATACAATTATAAACCAACCAGAGAGAATAAAACTCATATTCACAAGTGGACTGGATGTGGCAGTACCTAAGCTTTAGGCTTTTGGCTGGGCAGAAGAATCTGTAGAACCTGAATCAACTGAACAGGTTCTTCAGGAACAAAGCAAGGAGAGTACCTCTGAATGCAATCGGTGAAAGCCAGGGTCGTGAGGGGGAACAGGACTAAATTATGTAGTAGGAAATGCAGAAGACAAGAGGATCCCCAAATCCTTATTATGGCATCGTGGGACCATTCAGCTCCTGGGGGTTTACAGCTCTGGGATCTCTTTAGAGACAGGTCCCTCTTCTATAGGAATCCAAGGTATGAAAATCTAGGTAACAACCTGTCAGTACTGAGGCATCCACAGTTACTATATAGTGAGAATCCTGTCTTTCCTTGGAAGCACTCCATTCCACAATGTCCATCTCTCATGATGCAGCATCTACCAGGTTATAAAGGTTATGAACACGAGCACGATGTAAGGGTAGGGAGGAGAGAGAATGGAGCATGATCAGCCTCTGAAGTGGATTAACTCTGGAGAAAATAAAAGTAATTTGTTGGGTTTCAGAGAGGAAGAGGAATGAGTATATTTCTGGGTCTCTTCCTTAGGGAGGAGGCTTGGGCATATTTATATCAAAGAGCTGTAGGATAAAGTGCATATGCAGCTCTTGGTCTATGCAGATTCATCCCACACTAACACTAATCTCAAGGGCTCAAATATTTGTTGTACAAGACCTACTCCAAATATGCCCCTAAAGATAAGAATTCTTAAGGGAAAAAACCACAAGATAGTGAATCAGCATTAAACCATGAGATAGTGAACGGCCAGACCACTCCAAAGAACCTGATTAGCATCTGCCTGGCCAGTCAAAAGTCATTAGCTGACTTTTGGGAGTGCTGAACATATTAAGATTTAACCCAGCAGTTAATCCTAGCTATCCGTTGTGTGCGCTAGGCAGTAAGTAATGGTTTTATACTAAGTTATATATCATACATGCAGAATCTCTTTGCCTAAGGTAGTTGTTCTCTGAACAGTGACACCGAGAATGAAGATTACAGCACTTCCAGTTCCAAAAATACATGTAATTACTACAATATGTAAGTGTATGTACATTTGTATGCAATTATTTTTTGCTAAACAGAACTTCCTTAGAAAGAAGGGATTTTGTGTTTTGTGACTGGGATGATTTTATCAGATGTCACATTTGTGACATTCTAAATAAAGATGCAGATCTACTTTAAAACCCGTCATAAAAAAAATTGGGCAACGTCCTTTCTTTCTGTCCATCCTTTGAAATACAGGGGTAGCTATCACTGCAGCTTATGCAAAATCTGTCAAGTGATACATTACATCACACATTTAAGGATTAATTACTTTAGCTTCTTGAGAAAAATGGGCTAATGAAAACCAAATATACATGAATCCAAAATAGACATAAGCTAAACGCTCACCCGATTGCCTCTGTCAGGTTTGAAGTCACTTTTGAGCTAGAAACAAAAATATGGAAACTAAGATATTTTCATATCAAGATAAGGATACCTGTAGATTTTAGACTATTTACAGATTTGTTTAAATTATGGATTAAAGACAACAAAAATTTGGACTTATGTGCTTACACTGTGCCTCCATTTTACCTTATATGTCTGTCTTCTTGGTTCATCCAGCCCTAAATGACTACTCAATGTCAAAGAGTAGCAGAACCTGGACTATAGGTAGGATCTGATGTTTTTCAAAGATAATGAAGTAGCAGTTATCCTGAGGCAAGTAGAACTGCTATCTTTTAAAAAAAAAACCAAACCACCACCATCACCACAACCAACAACAAAAAAAAACCCAAAACCCAAAACCCCTCAAAAACCTTGACTGTTTAATTTACTAGGAAAAAAAGCAATCACCAAGACTTGAAAATATTGGTGGAAATAATTTCAAAGCAAAGTCTAAGTCAATAACTGTATGTCTTCTTACCTGGTGACAGATGGAAGGAGAGGTTTCTTAACACAACACATAAACCAGCTGTGAAATTCTACACCTAAAACTATATAGTTCTGAAAAATAGCTGTACAGTCTCATGGGAGAAATATACAAGAAGGGATATTAACTGCAAAGACAACAGCTCTTAATCAAAAGGCTGTTCAGGTAAAACTTGACCAGGGTGCTTCTGGAAATGTAGGATTACATGCATGCTGTGTTCTAACACTTCTTAATATCTGTTACAAGCTACAGTCAGAGACAGATTAATGGGCAATACAGACCAGTGATTTCACTAAGTGGAACCCTGGAAGTGTAAATTTTTGCCTTCTCAAAATACCTTTTCTCTATATATCCCCTATTTTCTTCTGTTTCATACTCAGTTTAAGTGGCTCTCCAACAGCTTCATGTCTCTCTTACGCTGGGGGCCCCAGAGCTGAATGCAGTCCTCCAGCTGGGGGTTCATTAGAGCAGAGGAGGAGAGGGGCAGAATCCCTTGCCTTGACCCGCTGGCCACATTTTGTTTTGATGCAGTCCAGGATGGGCTTTCTGGTCTGCATGCACACATTGCCAGGTCATCTTGAGCTTCTTGTCTACCAACATCCCCAAGTCCTTCTCTGCAGGACTGCTCTGAATCCACTCATAGCCCAGCCTGTACTTGCGCTTAGTGGGATTGCCCTGACCCAGGGGCAGGACCTTGCACTTGGCCTTGTTGAACATCACAAGGTTCACCTGGGCCCATGCCTCAAACCTGTCAAAGTCCCTCTGGATGGCATCCCTTCCCTCCAGCGTGTTGACCACAGCACACAGCTTGGTGGTGTTGGCAAACTCGCTGAGGGTGCACTCAAATCCCATTGTCCATGTCACTGACAAAAAGTGTTAAATGGCACTGATTGCAATACTGACCCCTGAGCAATGCCTCTTGTCACTGGTCTGTGCTTGGACATCAAGTCATTGACCACAATTCTTTGAGTGTGACCATTCAGTTGAATCCTTATCCAGCGAGTGGTCCATCCATCAAATCCATATCTCTCCAATTTAGAGACAAGGATGTCATGCAGGTCAATGTCAAATGCTTTACACAAGTCCTCGCAGATGACATCAGCTCCTCTTTTATCCACCAATGCCTCACAAGAGGAATCTGTTCAAGTTGTGCTTTAATTAAAAGTAATAAAAAATAAAAACTTTAAAGTTGTGCTGTGAAAAGAGTAGTCAGGCCATGAAATATCCATGTCATGCAGATTATGCTTAGATAATGTGCATCTCAATGTGTCAGACTGATAACTGAAAAATCTGAGAGCCGTATGGTAATACAACATGACATTATGCATGTATTTAGAGAAAAAGAAGACAGTCTAACATAAAACCAAAATAATGTAAAATTATATAACTTTTTTCATATGAGAACAATTGGCAAAAATACTGTCACTGAAAACCATTCAGAAACTCAAGGAATGTACATGCACTGAATCTCCATTAAAGAAACACAGTGTTCCTGCAAAAAATTTAGATTCTCCTTGACATGTTTGTCTGAGTAGAACAGTGTGAAGTAGCAGAAGCAAGCATCAAAATCCGCTCGTTCCATCCTGGTTTCTGAAGAGTCAAGTCTGATTGCTAAGTTTATAAAAAACCAGAAGGAGGCTTTCAAATAACCCAAACAAACACAAACCTTATATTTTTCCCTGATGCCTTTAAATGGCAAAGCTGATCTATTTTGTTGAGAAATAGCAAATCTATGTACAGAATGGCAATTAATACAGAATGTCCTTCATATGAGACATTGGCGAGGAAAACAAATAGCTGTGCAAAGATATTTCTGAAACACCAAATTTTTGGAGTTACAAGACAGGATATGAAAGAAAGGTGGAGGATAACAATGTCTCGTTATCGGTTCAACATACACCTTTCTAAGTCAAATAAACTCAACTTTTCATGTTTTTATTTTCTTTTCTTATTGCAAACTCAGACATGTTGTTCCCTTAACTCTTTTCCCTTGAGAGAGTGAAAGACAAATACACATGCAAACTAGGAGTTTATTTTCATATGTCAGACCTGTAATCTGATGTTGACATCAATTCTTCTGTTTCAATGTGATAGGATGATTTTGAACCTTGCAGGAACAATCTGAAATTATCGAGTTGCGAGGAAAATATGAAGGGAAAAGAAAATATGGATTTAGGTGTGATAGATTAGATCTATACAGAAGTCATTAAAAGGGATATATTGAATTGAAAATATAACCAGTACGACAGAGAATACTGAGGCCAGAAACCTGAACTGAAACAGGGAAGTATGCTGAAGCTGATCTGTAGAGACTATTGAGATAGAAATCACAGTAAAATAAAACAGAAATTTTTTAAAACAGGTTTAATTTTGTGATTATATCATGAACATTGGGAACGGTATGGAAATAAATATAGGCTATGAGTATGAACAGCACAAGTAGAATGCTGGTATTTTTATGGGTTATACAATGAAAAGAGATGTCAAGTCAGCCCAACATGAAGAACTTTTGTGATTAAAATTAAGTGACATTTTATAAACATAAGTCTAATGTTACAGAGGATATATCCCATCAACTGGACGAATGGCTGGTTGAGTTCTACTGTCAGCATAATTCTCCGTTTTATTAATAGTTTCATGGATTAGCCATCAAGAAATGGTCATGCAGTCTGACCTTCTGTAATGGAAAAAATTTTCCTAAATTAATTCCTGTTCGAACTAGAAAAAGTTTTCTGGAGGAAAAAAAAAAAAGTATTGTCTCACTTTAAAAAAATCTAAGTGATAATGAATCTACTACTCCGCTTGGTAATATGTTCCATAGGTTAATATCTTCACTATTAAAAATAAAAACGTTTGGGTTTTTTCCCACTTCACCTGAATATATCTATATTATAATTTCTGCTTAGTCTTACTGGCACACTCACACCTCTGGTCTCCTCGTAAATACTTAAAGGTTTAATGAGGTTGTCTTTTAACCTCCTTGTTGTTAAACCAAAGAGGTAGACTTCTGGAGTCTTTCACAGTGTGACTTTTTAGTCAATCTTTTAATCATTCCTACAACTCTGCCATGAACAAAGTATCATCTTTCTTGAACAGAGGCATCAGATGCCGACAGAAGCTGTGGAAGACATTGGCTCAGTGACAAATGTACAGACTATGCTTATACTGCTAAAGACGTGCTATCTAGGATTAAAGGCCTCCAAGCCAAGAGTTGCAGAAGCTTCTGTGTCCATACTAAAATGAGTCCTGTATGGGTTGCTGTTTCACTGTATTGTATTTGACAGAAGTGTCTTCTGGAGTCCTGTGATACGCCCTTGGCCCCAGGCTGAAGCTATGGTGCTTGAGATGAAAATTGTTTCATAGGCTTTCAAAAATAATATTTTTAAAGCATAATATTGAATATCTGTTTTGCAAGTGTAACGTTAAGTATCTTACATAGTATAACAATAAGTATCTTTTTTCCTTTCCATGAAGGCAAATGGGAGGGTGTGCGGTAACCTGAAGAGTCAGGGTAGGCCTTGCAGGCTAAAGAAGGGTGAAGGACACAAAATTTTGTGCAGTTTCCCTCCTTTTTCCTATACAGATTATTCCCTGGTGCAAAGTGATGAGAGATTTACATTTAGATTTATCCAGAAGCAACAGTTAATTTGCTTAGAAAGAGCGGCAGGGATGAACCCAATTACATATAGAATGCACAGGGGAATCAGACCCTAGGGAACTAAATTATTTGATAAGGAAAACATATGTCAAATTGCACTGGTTTTGGCTGGGATAGAGTTAATTTTTTTCATAGTAGCTGCTATGGGACTGTATTTTGGATTTGTGCTGGAGACAGTGTTGATAAATACAGAGATCTTTTAGTTATTGCTGAGCAGAGTTTATGTAGAGTCAAGGTCTTTCTCTGCTTCTCACACCACCCCACCAGCGAGTAGGCTGCAGGTGTACAAGAGGTTGAGAAGTGACACATCTGGGACAGCTGACCTCAACTGGCCAAAGGGGCATGCCATACCATAACATATGATGCTCAGCAATATAAAGCGGGGGGGGAAGAAGGAAAGAGACAATATTCAGTGTTTCAGTGTTTCGTCTTCCCAAGTAAGCAGATGTGTGAAGTCCTGCTGTCCTGGAGATGACTGGACACCTGCCTGCCAATGAGAAGTAGTGAATGAATTTCTTGCTTTGCTTTGCTAGCACACGTGGGTTTTGCTTCACCTATTATACTGTCTTTGTCTGAACTCACAAGTTTTCTCACTTTTACCCTTCCAGTTCTCTCCCCCATCCCACTACGGAGAGAGTGAGCAAGCGGCTCTGTGGTGCTTAGTTGCCAGCTGCCACGCTACCAATCTACTGTCATCCATGCCTGTTTTTATTCATGTAAGAACTGTGTTCATTTATTTGCCTAGGGAGAAGCTCCATTAGAAGCTTAAAATATCTACTGCTTCCCAAACTGGCATCTGTCATACTGTCAGTATACCCTAGAGAAGAGTTCACAGTCTTGTCCTGGGAAAACCATTGTTCTCAGTTAAAACCTATAGCTATTTGCCTAATGGGAAAATTGGCCTAGAACATTTTCCAGATGTTGTTAAATGGATGGGCCTAGAGTGGTGGCACTGCTTGGTTTAAAGTAAGCTAAAACAGAAGAGCAGCTGCATTATGCTTTACTCTTTTTGCCAGTAATGAGCCCAGGTGTTATTTCTGAGCTGCAAACTATCAATCTCATTCAGATGTAATATTCCAAAGCCTTCCTGGTCAAAGGTAGAACATGCTAAATGCAGAGTGCAATCCTTGAGCCAGATATATTTTAACTATATTGAATAACAATGATTATTTACCATTTATCATAGAAGTTTTAGATGTATTTTTGACCTTCTAAGCAGTTCATCAATGTTGTTTTGTCTTCTAGTAAGCCACTAAGCTAGAAGAATCTATTGTACTTCATTGAGGTATCAAAGACACTAGTAAGATCTAGATATTATATATAGTATTATGTTCAGCACGAGACTGTTCTCTGAATACAGATTTTTTTTTTTTTAGAAGAAGTTGGAAAGTTTTAGCAAATCCAAAGGAAAATGCAAGCATCTAGCCCTTAAAGTAAAATTCACAGCTCTACACTATATACTTAATGTCCCTGTCTACTTTATGATGCTACCATTGTCCTGGAGCCCATGCCCAAGGTGGCTTTCAATATTCTGACCTACAAAATTCAAGACAGGGGAACCCTTGGGATATCCTAATGTATAAGTGCACCTGAAATATCCCAGAAACTGTATCTTGCTTGACTAAAGTGAATTTTCTATACCTGGAGTCCACACTGCAAACTCTTTCAGGAATATAAGATGAAACAATCTCATGTAACTTCAAACACCGACTATGTGAGTATCTACCTCCAGGATAGTTGTACTAGGTTCCATTCATTAGTCAATGGAGAGAAAGAGGAATTTTGATCTAATCTATTTCGTCTTAAAGCATATACCTCAAAAGGGTTTGATGAATTGCATGTATTTGTCTCCTTTGTCTATGAAGGAATCTACATGATTACCTTCAGTGGACATGTTCACACTGTCATGCAAGTCCCACTCTGAGGGTAAGATTGTTCTTTAAAAAAGTGAGTCAAGGTCATGATTGTGTTTCAAAGCTGAAGAAGATAAATTGTGCTTCTCTCCCCTTTGAACCCACTGGTCTTTTTCTATGGTCATATAATATACAGTTCAGGTAGTGTTTGATGATTTTCAGGGGGCATGTTCAGAAGGCAACCTTCTAAGTGTGTTCACAGTGAGTAAGGAAGCGCTTCACAGTGAGTGATTTAGCATCTTCTTCCACAGTGTTTGACAGAGCTTTGTATCCCATACTTTTTCTAAATTCATCGCTCCAGTAACTCTTTCGTTATAAGGTAAGAACAATACTATGCAAAGTATTTTAATGCTTTATGTTCTTATACACACATACATCTTTATATCCAGCTTCTTGACAGATGGTGTTACAAAACAGCTCAGAGGTAACATGCTTTGCAGATCTGTGGGCTACGGCCAAGTGGTTGGAGAGTCATACTTGTAATAATGACTGATGTGAAAACTTTCTTGCGTGATGGGGAACAGGTGCATCTTCTGTTTGCAAGAACATCAGCCTCTCTAATTTGTTTCTCTGTAGGTATTTGTAAAGGGCAAGTTCATTGTTACCTCAAGGCTGGTTTTAAAACCCTTCCAGACTTTCTGCTCCAATTGAAATCTATTCATTTCACTATTAAGCAATGGAATGTGACTGACACAACCTGATGTGACACTTCACAGGGCAACTCATTGCTCAGGAAAAATAAAATGACAAGAGCTCTGTGTCACTTCGGTGAAAGAATATGTTCTTAGAAACAGAAATTAAAAAAATTATAACAGCCTAACCTGTTATCCTGTCCCCTATCCCCATATAATGATAAGTAAAGAAACAGAAAATTAGGTACTCGTTTACTACTTCTACGGCAGCAAAATACTGTAGCCACTTGAGGATTAAAGCATATGGAGTTTTTTTTTATCAACTTATGTGTCAACAGCTGAAGTACGTGTCAAGGATGCCATAACCCAGCTCTACCGGCAAGGGGTCAGAAAGTTGCCTTTCCTGCAGTTTCATAGACGGCAAGAATAATTACCTGATGAATCTCCTACCCACCCCCTACCCAATCAACTCAGGAGAGAAGAATTCAGAGGAGACCTTGTCTCTCAAGCAAAGACGTTAATGTTACCAGCCTGTCCTTACCATAGTTCCAGGAATTTGGGTTAGAAGAAATCCAGTAACTATGCATACCAAACAAAATAACATCATCATTTTGCACATATTGAATGAAATTATCTGCAGCATGTCTGACTGTCCTCCAGGGCAAGGATTTTTCACTTCTGCTGGAGATTTGTTGTATTCCCTCACCTGTTCAGCAATGTAAGTGCAAGTCTAATGTTTGGGTTTGGCTTTAGACAGGTTACAGACACCTGCTTGTTCATTTGTAAACCTGATATTCATCAATTTAGTATGACTTGCCTCATCAGCCTATTCACTACTGCTCTTTAATTTCACTCACCGAAATAACTGGAATCTTGGTTTCAATGACTTCTGCATTATCAGCAGATTTGATTTGTTTCCTGTAGTGCTGCTCTGTAGGTCATTTGTGTTATTTGAAAGTAACAAAAGCCTGAACAGTTACACCCAGCAAATTCAATTGTCATTAAACCAAGTCAAACACAATTTCTGTTTTTCACCCTGTTTCCATTTTCTATCTTATACCTTCCAGCCTTCTCTCCATTTGTTGTCTGCCTGTGTCCTGCCACAGACGAACAGTGAAACAGTGTTACTGTTAAATTCTTAGAAAATAATGCAACAGAAGAGTTTACCTACTGGAGAAGGGAAATTTTTCACCCATATGTTTCAGATTATTGGATAATAAAAAGTTATAAAAGGCAGAAATATACTATTTTTTACATGATCAGTTTAGTTGGTTGCCTTCCCTTACAGATACTAGTAATCATCTACTATGATCTAATAGTGTTTTATCTGCCTCAAGGCTTGAAAAAGAAATCTTTTGAGTAGACTTGCAGAGAAGGACTTGGGAGTACTGGTGGATGAAAAGCTGGACATGAGCCAGAAACGTGCTTTTGCAGACCAGGCAGCCAATTGTGTCCTGGGCTGCATCAAAAGAAATGCGATCAGCAGGTCAAAGAAGGTGATTTGCCTCTCTGCTCTGGTGATGCCCCCTCCTGGAGTACTCTGTTCAGCTCTGGAGTTCTCAGCAGAAAAAAGATGTGGACCTATTGGAGTGTGTCCAGAGGAGGGCCACAAGAATAAGCAGAGAGCTGGAGCACCTCTCCCATGAAGAAAGGCTGAGTGAGTTAGAGGTGTTGAGCCTGCAGAAGGCTGCTGGGAGACTTTATTGTGGCCTTCCAGTACTTAAAGGGGACTTATAAGAAAGATGGGGAGAGACTTTTCAATAGGCCCTGTCTTGATAGGACAAGAAGTAATGGTTTTAAACTGAAAGAATTTAAATTTAGGTTAGTTATAAGGAAGAAATTTTTTATGATAAGGGTGCTGAAACACTGGCACAGGTTGCCCAGAGAGGTGGGAGATGCCCAATACCTGGAAAGATTCAGTGTCAGGTTGGACAGGGCCCTTGCTTAAAGACGTTCCTGTTTACTGCAGGGGGGTTGGGCTATATGAGATTTAAAGGTTTCTTCCAGCCCAAAGCTTTCTATGATTCCATGATTCTAGGGTCAGTTTTTCTTACTTGTACACTCCTTCCTACTCTGCCTGATGCCCCCTGTGCACTGTCTTCCCTTTAATGAGCACATCCATTTGCTCTGAAAGATGGTACAGTCTTTCCTGTCCTCCAGAGATTTCTACTGATTAAACGATACAAATGCTCATATAAATGCTCCCTGTTACCTGAATACGCAATTCTTTGGTAGATGCGCAAAATACAACACCGTGCATCCCATTGAGGAATCCAGAGTGGCATACATGTCACTACGTTCGTATTCAGACCAACCTCTCACATCAGCTTTGCCGGCCTCTGCTGCTTGAGCCTAGCCAGCTCTGGATGCTCATTGTCACAGCAGGCATAGGGCTGAAAGAGGTGACTAGTCCTTCCTGATGGTGCCAGATGGTTGTATGTCTTGCATGCAGAGGGAGCTGCTTAGACCCAGACAGAGGGAAACAACTGGCACAGGGTTTCATCTGAGCAAATGCCTCCTCTGCTTCAGCAGTTTCGTCAGGATGCACTCTGTGCTTGTCGCTGTGCATCTTTTCTTGGTGTAAGCATAGCTCTTAGTGAATGAAATGGTTGGGGTTTTATACAGTATCTTAGGAGTTAGTACATGTTCCACTTTTCAGGTGTTTTAAATATATGGTGGGATGTTCCATTCCATTCCATCTGTTGAAATGAGGATCCTGGTGCTTCAGAGCCCAGGGGAGAGTGGGCAGGAGAAACCTACTCTTTGGCAGTTGACAAGGACACCGCTATTATGAAGTGATCAGTTATAGGCTGTATTCTGTCACAAACTCTGTGCTCCAGATGAAGTATATTAATAATGGGCAAATACTTTCTGAAAATGAACTAAAACTCTACAACTGCTTTTCCTGAAAATCATTCTGAGAACAGTCTGTATGTCTATGGGAGCTATGTGTATAATGCAATTCTCATGCTCATTAAGGAGAAATTACCAAACATATTCATCTGAGCAAGCAAATACATTCTTCATTGTCTACCAATGTTCATTCTACAGTAGCATAAATAGAGTGTTGTCTGCAATTTTCTTCTGCTTTATATACCATAATAAATCTGATTTTTAAGAGGCATTTTTATTTTTTAGCATCTATAGTTTTGCAAGATTTCTGTGGCAAATTAGTCATGTAAATTGACCTAATCTTACATAAAATACAGCTGAGCCTGGTAATTAACCTTATGAAGGTGCTAACAACAGAAAGATGGAAGAAAATATCATCAACCACATTCTGACATATCTAGCAGTGTGGGGGGTATGTTGCCTGTTGTACATTCTCTCATTGTAACAACCTCAGCTTCTGTCAAAAAGATATGCTGGCAAATATTTCCTATCATAAAATCTAACACAGCAAGGCGAGAGAGCTGATGTCAGTGAACCACTACTAGATGTGCAAAAGCTGGAGGCCATGTCAGAAGTCTCCCTCTTCTTGAACAGCACTGGGGATGCTCATTGATCAGAGCAGCCAGCTGAGGGAAGGGGTGCTGCCTGCTCACCAGTCGGTTCTTACAGACCATCAGTGACAAAGGAGCCCAATGGTGGAAGCAAATGCTTCTCCCACTTCTACTCTTGGCTCTTTAATATATAGGATGAGTAGAACATGAGGCTGTGTTATCATTCACTTACAGTATGACTGACATGTGACTGTGTGACATAGCAGCAGGTGCAGGACATGTTAAATTAACTCTCCATCTGCCCAGGCAAACTTACAATTAGACATGATCTGCTCTTACATACTGACATAAAGGAATCCAGTCCTTTTGGGATTCTTTGTTGTTAATGTCAGAATCATCTTCTATTTTCCTCTCTACTCCTGTACTACTATCAGTCAATCAAGGTGCCACACAAAACTAATTTTTCCATCATTCAGAGGCTTTATCATGTCCACCTGGGACAGCCAACATTCACTTCCATTTTACCCTACGTCTTGCAGCCTTCCCACTCGCCCTGTGTAGTTTATGTCATCACTTGAGCTTAATGCAACAGAGTCTTTGTTACAAGGTCAGTTTTCCTCTCTTCTATGTCTGGCTGCCCTGTGGCCTGATTATTTCAGATGCTACAACAGAGTCTGGATAATATTTCCCACTGATTACATAACTCTTGCAACATCTTGTGACGTACTGCAAAGACTCCCTGGGAATATGTGACTACAAGCAGAGTCTCAGGAAAACTGATAAGTAACATGAAGATGTTGGACCGAGCAGAAGCTAACGTGTGTAGGAGAATCTATAATGGTTGCAGAATTTCTATCTTGCACAAAACATTCAGCCGGACTGGTCAATAAGGCAAATAAACACCTTTTAAACTGACCTTGAGAATACCACAATTTCTGATTGCGGTTCATTCCTTTTCCAGTACCCTTGTCCTTTTTATATGGTGCAAATTGCTTTGATATGAGTGACTGCATGAAACTGTGTTACACAGTTATGACCAGGGTCCCAGTGTATATTAATACACATAAAATAATAAAAATACTGCCCTTCACTAACTTTACTCACCTCTAATTACATGTTGACTAGCTCTATTTTATGACCAAAACTCCAAACATTTCCTTCACTTTCTTCTTAACAAATTTTGTGAATTGTCAGTATTTTATGCAAAGGATATGTAATGCTTCGGCTTCTTGTGCTTCTTCACTGTTCTCAATGTTATTTCATTTCATAAAGCACCAAAAACTTTGTAGCACAAATGATTTGTCTTTGTCAGAAGGTTCAGAACACAATAGATCCCATGTTTCAAATTTTTTCCCAGTTTATATTTTGAAGGATAGTGCTAATGATATTTTCACATCGAAAACAAATAGCTATAACTGCAAAAGTTGCTATAAAACTACAAATAGGCAGTAAGTAACAGATGATACGTAGAGTCAGTTTCAAATTACAAACAGAAAAGTTTGCAATGATTTCAGTAAAAGTTTTGAATCTTTTAAATTTTACAGGAAACTGAGGTTGTAGCATTGTCTGATGTGGCAGAGATATTTGGAATATATGTTCATAGAATAGGTTGGGTTGGAAGACACCTTAAAGATCATCTAGCTCCAACACCCCTGCCAGGGACAGGGACACTTTCCACTAGAACAGGTTGCTCAAAGCCCCATCCAACCTGGCCTTGAACACTTCCAGGGACAGCACATCCCCAGCTTCTCTGAGCAATCTCTTCCAGCACCTCACCATCCTCATAGTGAAGAATTTCTTCCTTATAACTAATCTAAATCTACCCTCTTTCAATTTAAAACCATTACCCCATAGTCTTACCACTACAGGCCCTATGAAAATGTCTCCCCCATCTCATAAGAAAGATAAGCCCCCTTTAAATACTGGAAGGCCACA
>NW_010411131.1:0-9778 GCF_000710305.1 Buceros rhinoceros silvestris | reverse complement strand
ACAAAGAAACAAACATTTAAACTTCGGAGATTACTGAAGATGCAGGTTTAAAATAATAATTAAAAAGCAGAGATCAGCTACTATAAATTAATTTGTATTAGATTTTTTTAAATACAATTTTTTTCATGAGGTACTCAGATGCTGCAGATGGGGATTCCAGACAGACATTATTTAGTTGCTCATATTTCTGTCAAACACTACAGGGCAAGTGTTACACTGATCCTACACATATTGGAGAACACAGTAAACTTGATTCATACCTTAGGCACTCCAGTTAAATTCACTTGACACATTAAATTAATGGTCTAGATTAAAATTCATATTAATAAAATAGTATTAAGTAAATTAAGTTTGAAATTATTTCTGAACTAGGCTTTACAAATTCATTAAGGTCTCAATTCCCTTAGGAAAAAAAAAAAGAGATTTATTACTATGAGGAAAGAAATAAGAAAAGCATTAATGAAAGGAGCAATATACTGACCTACAGATCAGGTGGTCATGAAATTCTGCTGTAAATAAAAGGAACATCTTATTTTAATGCAATACATACTGAAATTCTGATCTGTTGGGCAAAAATTACTTTGAATAAAACAGAAGAAAAAGGAATCAGTACTTTATTTCTTGTTTAAATTATGAAGAAACAAAGGAAACAACATCACATTTAGATTGACCTATAGACCAGAAATATTATTGAAATATATTTTAATATTTATTGAGGCACCTGCTCAGAATGCTTGAATTTATAATTCTGAATGAACAGCTGCAGAAATCAATCTTTCTGGGCTTGAACATTCATGAATTGAAGTCCAGGAAGTATCCCCCCAAAGTCTCCCATGGTTTCTCCCAGGAAAAGGGATTCACAAGGAACAGATCAGAAAAAAAACAAACAAGGTATTACCCAGAATTTTAATACTTGAATCATAAAGAACTCTCCTGATTAAAAGACTGAGCAATGATGTTTTATGAAAACACTCAGGAGAGCTCTTCAACCTCAGCTTTTACTTGTAAAAAAGTCCTGTCAAATTATATTTAAAAATAAATAAAATTTGCACATCTGGAGTGTGAATGGGTGCAAATGTGATGATGGTTCTTTAGGTGCGAACTACAGAGTAAGGGAAAGAACGTGCATCTTGATAAGAGAATTGGTGAAAACTGAAGAATGAAAATTACAATTTCAGTACTCCGAAAAGTGATAATGCCTTCAGAGTGTGTCCATGCTGATTTGATTCCTCTGTCTGGTTTGAGCATGTTTGTCTTGCAGCTGTTCACACTACTGGCCCTGACTTCCAGAAGTTAATTTCGCAACATTAGTTTTGAGCATATCATGCGTATCATGTGCGTCTGCTTTCACAAACAGCAGTGATTTCCTACATTCAGTCTGCACTTCGCATTACGCAAATTTCCACTTATTTCTGGTCCTAGTCCAATAATTCTGTCGACCACCTACGGACTGAATTGCTCTTCACAAGGTTAAAAAGGGACAGAAGGTCATATGTATCTTCAGCATGGCACATAGAGGAGTATCTGTGGGAAGCAAAGAGAACCTTTCACCTAATGGCTGCTTTCTGAGTAGGCAGACCAGTGGTGACTATTAAGCTGTTCCAAGAAGTTCTGTTATGCAGTATGTGGCTAGTCTTGAATGCGTATTTCCAGTAATGGGAATATTAACAACATCTTTTAAATGTTTATAAGAAATCCAGAAACTCCTGTTTTGCCTGTTGACATGCCTAGGTCTTTAGCAATCAAGCAGCCAGTGCTCATTCCTATTGTCATAGGAATCCATTTGAACTGTTTTTTCCAGAAACCAGCCACTCCCTCAGTTTAAAGCCTGAAGATGTCCTAGCCTGCTGACCACACAGCATGACTGAAGTTTGGTCATGATGCGCAGCATGAAATTTGTACTTCTATGGGATGCAGGAGCATCTCGGAAATGCTCTATCCATTTTTCACCACCATGTCTCTGTTAGGGATAATTTTGGGAAGTAGTGACCAAGTATTAATATTTAAAGCTCTAACAGAAATATTTCAGCTAAGTGTAGTTTTAAGTACAAGTGCTAATAAATGGTTTTTGCTATTATCAAACTGGTATATCAGTCACCAGAGCTAGCATAAATTATATGTAAGATAGAAACAGGATCTGAGAAGATGATAGAAAATTGAGTACGTGCAATTGCATGGAAAGCAGGATTGTTGGAAAATGGGACACTGTGGGAGGAACAGATGGGTCCAGGAACAGAATCCGCTCACATTTTTATCACAAAATTACACAAGGAAATATACTCCTGGGTTGTTTTTTGTTTGTTTGTTCCGAAATTTTTATTGATGCTAGTTTTCAATTTGTAAATTATCAAGTTAGATTTGTAACAAAAATCACCAAAATGCATTCTCAAAAGGTGAAAAGGTGTAAGTACACTTTCTAAAAATGATGTTTCTTTATTGTTTGCAGCTTTGCAAAAGTCCTGCCCATATTAATGATGGTAAATCGCAGATAACATCTTGCTTTCTCCTTCCTTCATAGTGGTTTGTAGAACTGGCTTAAAGAGAGGGCACGCTAAAGACTATTGGAGATGAGAGGATTCATTTCTAGTTGTGATGAGACAGGTGACCTCATCTTCCTGACACCTGTTCTTTCTTTCACTTC
Organism: Buceros rhinoceros silvestris; assembly: GCF_000710305.1. Taxonomy (NCBI): domain Eukaryota; kingdom Metazoa; phylum Chordata; class Aves; order Bucerotiformes; family Bucerotidae; genus Buceros; species Buceros rhinoceros. Next base: position 7,137 of record NW_010411131.1, on the reverse strand, counting down.
TTCAGTTATAGATTTTCAGTTATTGATTTTTGTGACTGGTACTGTCTGAGAGGCATTAACAACTCGCTCTTGTTCTCCTAGTTTCCCCTTTCCTCCTATTGTATTAGACAAAAGGCATGCTACCACTGATGGGGCAGCAGGCATATAAACCAGGACACTAGGGCATGCGTGAGAGTGGCTGTGACTTTGATATTGGCATCCAGTCCTGGGTTGCCATGGCACAAGAGAGGAATATGGGGGAAGTATATGGGAGATAGAGAGCAGATGAGAGAGATAAAACGCCCTCAAACTCTTCGCCTTTAAATCTTCAGTGTAGGGTTCCAGATCACTTCAGAAAATTGAGGTGGTTACCGTACAGCAGTATTCAAGGTAAAACATGTTCAGGGCTGATAGCATGTCAATGGCTACTGTTAGGTGAGAAACAAGCTAGCTGAAATTCACAGGATTAATGACACTTCTATATTATGCTGCCAAGAGAAGTTAGTTTAAATATGCATGAACACACACTTCCATACAAATGCAATAGTATGCTGTTCGTAAAAAGAATAGAAACAAAATATGGAAATAGTACTATGTAAAGGCCTGGCATTTTATCAACTGTGCATTTAGATTCTTAAAATTCTTTGTTCAGCAGTGCCTTTCACATTTTTAAAAGCTCGTAAATAAATACACCAACATGCATGTCTTTGAATATGCAAGGTTCCTGACAAAATAGCTGACAGAATGAATTCTTCTCAATGTATAAACTTTGTAATAGATGACTTTTAGTAACCTAAGTTAATTTTTCTTCCTCACATGTTCCCTATATATTGTGTGTAGCTCTTTGTTGCACATTTTTTCCTCTAATTTTATTTTTTCAAGAAACAAAGTAAGAAATTGTCAATAGATTTACCAACAAATTTACCATATATTGGCCTTTCTTATAAGAAAGATACTGTATATTAAAAAAAAAAAAAAGAAAGCACAGTTGCAGAGCCATTTCAGAGGAACTTAACTGCCACAGTAAATTTGTTCTCATTGTCTGCAAACTTATTTCATCTCTGCAGAGGTGTTGTGCACGTTTGAAGTAATAAGTGTCATCTTTGGAGATCTATGAGTGTGGTGAAGAAAAAAATAATAAGAATTAGCAGATTCTCTGGAGCAAATCTTCAGTACTGCAAGAAAAAAAGGAATGATAGTGCAAAAAACCCTCCACTTTATTTTCAACCTGGAATGCAAATGTCTCCCTAAAAGTATTACATATTGATTTCAAAACAACAAAATAGCTTCCTTTGGTTAAAGTAAATTAAAATAAATGTAGTCTTTTAAAGTATCTTTTTCAAGAATAAGTTAAAGCTTATAAGTATGAAGAAAGAGCAAAACAGTGAAGAAAAAAGAGAGAAAAGGAATGAGAAAAAGAGAGAAAGCATCAAATAATGAAATAACCACTTTGTTCATTAAATGTATTTATGGATCAATTCAGTCCCTGAAATTAGACAGCATAATCTGTCATCTCATACATTTGTTATTCAGACAATTATTATCACATGATGTTTTTCCTCTGAGATCATCATGTTACAGATTTTCTGCTTATGTGACATTTGATTGTATATACAGCTCTGAATGACATCATACTCTTAAATCAAAAGATGCAGACAGAATTTAGACGGTTTCGCAATTGTGGCCATTGCAATTATTGTAGCACTACTTGGCATTAGCATCCCTGGTTACAAACAATCTTGCTGTAGAATGTGATGTGTCATGCAAGTGCAGTGTTGTGATAAGCTTTATGGGCAGTGCAAACAACAACAGAAGATTTCAGATAAATGCTTAAGTTTAATATGTGAACCTTCAAGCCTTATCAATCCAATTAGTACAATCCAATTAGATCCAGTGCAGAAAGCTGTATCATCTTCTTTCAGTTTGGGAAGTAGAAAAGAATAAGCTATCTTTGTTTTGTCATTTGTAATAAAGTTTCACCTTTGTGGAGAGCACATGGTCATATCAGATTCTACATTGAAGCCACAGTATAAAAAGGAACAATTTGATGTCCAAGGTGAAATATTAACAAAATTGATTTTGACAGTAAATCAAAGCAGTTGTAACCATATACAGCATTATGAAACAATATCTTGTGTACAAACAACAATACATAATTCTAATTATACTCATGATTCCAAAAGCCCAGTTTACAAAGTAATTTCACTGATTTCAACAGTATTTTCCCAGAATGGTACCATCATAAATGAGGATGATTTGACATATGCTTATGGAGAACTTGCTACACTAGAATGTGGAAGGTAATGGAAATCTTGAGTTTAAGATGATGTACACACAAGTGAATAGAGTAGAATGCAGAATGACTTCTGAAGAAATAGAATAACCTTTAACATAACCTTTTATAAAACAGAAATCGGTTTTCTAATCCTTTCTTGCTTATGTGAAATAAGATTTCTTTTAATCATTTGTAGGTAATGTTTTTTCATTATGTCAATCAAGATACTCCATCAGACCTACTTCCTTTCCGGAAGGAAATAAGAAGAAATAGAAGGAAAGAAGATGCCGGGAAAAATAAACTTCTTTAAACCACCAGTCCAACTAGTAATAGACTTTCCCATTCATTGCAGCTTTTTATTTAAAATTTATACAGTTAATACACTACACAGATGGTATGCAGCAAGGGTGAAGAGGAACAGAAAGCGGGATGTGATTCTGTATAGTATAGTATAGTATAGTATAGTATAGTATAGTATAGTATAGTATAGTATGGGTAATCCTTTGTCATGTAACAGAGCCATTCTACATTTAAGACTTCCACTGCAATGTTTTGATTTCCCTTCTCTTTCTCCACTGTGAACGCTTTCAACTTCAGCTAATATTTTCAGATGACAAACAAGAGCAATCTAGTCACACAAGACTTGAACCCATACTTGGACCCATTGCAGTCCTGTTGCTCTCAAACTGGGAAGGGTCACAAGAAATTTTGGGCTCAATTCCCCTAGATATTGCTATGTTTCCTAACTGCAAAGTAATTATTACATATATTCACCTGAAAAGCTTGCCCTGCATGAAACACTGTATGTTACAAATAGTTTCTCTCTTTCCAGGCTCTAGAGTGAAGTATTATACAACTAAATAAGAATAAAGATATATACTAATAATTTGATCAAGACCTAATTATTTTCTTGCTTAGAAAAATAGAAGAGATATATGTCAGTTTTTGTAAGCTACAAAATAATAATAAAGCAAATTTGGATGCAAAACAACTAAGTTTGAGTGAGGAGGAACTTGTACAAAGCTTTTGAAAACTTCTTTGGTTTTATGATTTTGTGGCCTTTAACACCTTAACCACTGTGTGGAATTTTTGTGACTGTTCTGAAAACTGAAACTTTTGACAGGTATAGCAAGTTTTGTTTGGGTTTTGTTGGGGTTTTTACATTAAAAGAAGGAAAAGTGAGATCACTTTTTAAAGTGGTCACCTTTTTCTGTACGTGTCAAGTCACAATGGAAAGCTAGTTATTTGATTGAAATTCTTTAGCATCTTATCTCCAGCAGTGAATGTTTATTTAAAAAAAAAAAAAAAAAGAAACTTACAAAATCTCTGAAATAGATCATTTGTATAATATGACAGAAGGAAATTTACTCCTGATACCAGACAGTTAATACCTGGATATTTTCTACAAAGAACATTATGAACCTTAAAGACCTTCCCTACTTATCCGTAACAATTTATCTCAGTATTCACAAACCAGAATAAAAATTGGATTTAAAACACTAAATAGCTCTGTGAACTATGTCAAAACCAACAAATAAAATAGTTCCAAAAATCTTCCACAGTACCAGTGCTGGTGGTCAATAAGCTTCACTCCACAGGCACACATACGCTCCCCAGTGAACAATGCAAACAGACTTGGAAGGTCTAGAAGATCTATTCTGTCTCATATTGGTGAAAATTATGTGCATAAAATCTTACTATTCTAGAATGCGCTGTGGTGCATAGTAATAATGCCAGATGCTTCATAGCACCAATTGCGAGATCTGGTTTGTTTTCATTAAATTCCTTGTTCTCTTTCCTTCTCTACCCCACTCCCCCCTAGTGGAGTTTAATTCTTGTATCTAGTTCAGGGTAATGGAATAGAATCGTAGAATGTTTTGCATTGGAAGTGACCTTCAAAGATCATCTAGTCTAAACCCCTCTGCAGCAAGCAGAGACATCTACAAGTAGATCACAATGCTCAGAGCCCCATCCAACCCGGCCTGGAATGTTTCCAGGGATGGGGCATCTACCACCTCTCTGGGCAACCTGGGCCAGTGTTTCACCACCCTCATGGTAAAAAATGTATTCCTTATACCTAAACTGAATCAACTCTCCTTTAGCTTAGGACCATTCCCCTTGCCCTGGTACAATAGGCCCTGATAAAATGTCTGTCCCCAGCTTTCTCAGAAGACCCCTTTAAGTACTAAAAGGCCGCAAAAAGGTTTCCCTGGAGCCTTCTCTTTTCCAGGCTGAACAACCCCAGCTCTCTCAGCCTGTCCTCATAGCAGAGGTGCTCCAGCCCACTGTTACGGGTCGAGGGTCCGAGGTACCCACTCCTCGAATTACCGTAATGATTCCATCTGCCTTATTAGAGGCAGAAGGATTTTAAAAAGGGGAAGGAAGAAATTCACACCTCGGTTTGCGTTCGGAAACTGAAACAAACTTTTAATAAACAATAAATTCACACATGACTATATTCTATGAATATATATGCATATAGTTACAACCTAAGGGAAAAAAAAAACTGAGAAGAGAGTACTTAGATAAAGTTCTGCAGCAGGCAGTCCAAGGTCAATCTCTGGGCAGGCAGCCGAGAAACGAGGTGGGAGCAGAAGCTTTTGCCCGGCTGCTCTGCGGCTGCTTCCCAGGTGGAGAGTAAAATTCTGTCCGCAGTGAAGGGGGGGAAAAACCCCGCACGCCCTGCAGACGGAGAAAACTCAGGAGGAAAAAACCCTTGGCACGAAATAGCTGAAAGAGTTCAGTTATCACGTCTGAATCTAGACGAAAACTCACGGCAAGTGACAGATTGAAGTCTGTAATTCTTCAGGCGATCCGGGCCTCAGGCCTCGGCTTGTCTCCGGCTGCTCTCGGCCTGGCTGGTCAGCAGGTCGGTTCGTGGGAGGACGCCCTACGTGCCGCTGCCCAGAAGCTTGAAGAGCGATCCGGGTGGGGCAGGTCCTCAGGCCTTGGCCTAGCTCGGCAGCCAGCAGTCTGGGTGCGGCCTACTCGGGCCTAATCACGGCAAAGCAGACCCGTGGGAGCTCCCCTCTCTTCGTGAGGTCCGGAAGTGAGAGAGAGCCACTCCTCCCCTGGCCTTCTGCTTTAGCTGTGCCTGTCTCCGGCTGCTCTCGGCCTGGCTGGTCAGCAGGTCGGTTCGTGGGAGGACGCCCTACGTGCCGCTGCCCAGAAGCTTGAAGAGCGATCCGGGTGGGGCAGGTCCTCAGGCCTTGGCCTAGCTCGGCAGCCAGCAGTCTGGGTGCGGCCTACTCGGGCCTAATCACGGCAAAGCGGATTCGTGGGAGCTCCCCTCTCTTCGTGAAGTCCAGAAGTGCGAGAGAGCCGCTCCTCCCCTGGCCTTCTGCTTTAAAGGCTCCCGACGTAACGTTCCACCTGACCCTCTTAACCAATTAAATGTGGGGTCATCACACTTGCATGGAATAATTGCTATTCGTTCAGAAAACCAGGAAGTTTATCTCAAACCGGGACACCCTCTGATCATTTTTGTGGTCCTCCTCTGGACCTGCTCCAACAGGTCGTGTCTTTCTTGTCTGAGGACTCCAGAGCTGGTATATGTATATGTATGTGTTATATTTTTTTAATTTAATCTTCGATGTTGCAGAGTTGCCAGAGAAAACAAAAAAAAAATCTTTTTATTGAAGATTTGGTGATATTGAAATTATGCCTGAGAAACAGATCTTTTTCTAATATTTCACATTCTACATGCTCAAAAGAGTTAATCTTTTATTTCTGTAGATGATTGACTGATGTCTTACACAGAAGTTTTGTGTATTATTTTAGACTTTTTGATTTTTTTATTAGCTGTCTGAATTTTTTTACAATTTTTTTCTCATAGAATTGATTAAATAATAAGAAGAATTTTTTCATGTATGTTTTTTACTTTTTCTCATACATGAAGCTGCTTCATAGGCAAATTTTGTTAAATCGGACCACTCAATTTAAAGTAATGCCTACCGTTGAACAAACTGAAAGCATCATACTTTTTGATGTTCTCCAGTCTGAAATTCTTCTTGTCAACTGCATTACTTCAGAAATGTTACTTAGAGCTCATTCAGGTTTTATATCTTCATATTTTTATTCTGTGTCAGTTCTAGTTCCATATACGGACTTTGCAGCACTTCGACACAAAGTAAAAATAACTCTTCAGTTCTCTTCTTGAATTTGGGAAAATGTTGGGTGTTCTATCTCTTATTTTGAATGAATCTTAGAAAGAATGAAAATGTCCTTGTACTTTGCATATTTATTTTCTATCTAGATAGACTAAGTGATACACAGTTTTCATCCTGAGTACTATATTTCACTGCGTCTAAAGAACAAGTTTCAGAACCAAGGAAGTTTTTAGAGAAGTCTAACTTAATATTTCAGGTTTTCTAAAATCAAATAACGGAAACATGATTTATGTTTTATTAAAGTTTACACACAAACAAAATTACAAAAAGGAATCACAAACAAAATCTTCACAAAACCTTCTCACTGCAGTCTATAACTAACTCCTAAGATTATTTCCCACAAAATGATTTTATATACACTGTGGTTAGTCACATTTATATAACACACCTATTGCTGCACAACCACACAGACACAAGTCTGCATTTTTTTCCTGTCTGGCTCATTAATATACAATCTATCTGAAGAAGTAACCTCTTCTGCCTCAAACAGCAAGTTATTGGCTTATTAGTTAAGCATTCTCATAAAGAAGCTGGATTATCCCTCTGCTTTTTGTGGAGAACAGTCCTTGGCCACAGAAGAACCTACCAATAAAATCTAATATAATATAAACAGGGAAACATTTATGATAATGCAGTATTGACAGCACTACTTCCATACAGGATTTTATTTCTGTCACAGGTTTAAAAAGGGGGGGCTGTTTCCCACCGAAAGGG
>NW_010411130.1:0-201 GCF_000710305.1 Buceros rhinoceros silvestris | reverse complement strand
TAGGAAATCGCTGGACCGGGAGACGATGCCTGTGTACCAGTTGTTGGTGACAGCAAGTGACAGTGGCCAGCCGTCTCTGACAGGTACGATGGAGCTGGCGATCTCGGTGCTGGATGCCAATGACAATGCACCCCAGTTCAACCAGTCAGTGTATAATGTACATTTGCCCGAAGATGCCTTAGAGGGGACACTGGTGTTCAG
>NW_010411129.1:26117-33017 GCF_000710305.1 Buceros rhinoceros silvestris | reverse complement strand
CCGGGCAGGCACCGCGCCAGCCCTGCCGGCCCGGCCCTGGAGCCGAGGCTCCGCTCCTGCGAAACCTTCGGTGACTTGCCAAGCCCTGCAGGATCCCTGATCCCTGCCCAGGCCTTCTGGTGCCTTTATGCCTTGTTTTCCTTGCAGTCCTGAGGGCTGTAAAAATGACACTTGCAAGGTGAAGGAAGGTTTTCTCTCCATCATACCAGCACACATTTCTTTTAATAAGGAAGAAGTAGATGCTTCCCAAAAGCATCCCCATTCAGTTGTGTTGTGGTTTTATTTCCCGTCCTGTATTTAGCTGTCAGCCACATGAGTTTTGCTAGGAGGAATTTTCTGCGCTGAGACTTCTCTTGCAAGTTCCTGCCTGTGATAAATTTTGGCTTTGCGCTAGAGGTGTTTTGGACACTTCTGCTTATAGTCTTGGCTTCTTCCTGCTAGTACTCTGTGATTTCATCTCTGCTGGAGAAGCTCTAGAAGAGGTGTTCCTGTGATGTTTCCCTTAGGCCACATGTTTTTATCAGATTTTATCTTCATTTTTACTTAGCTCCTGCACTATAGTGCACTATATGCTATACACAGGATAGTACCTATAGTCTACAGTGATGGTGCCGCTGGTTATTCGTCATTTAACTAAGCTTGTCGGTTATTTCACTGTCTGTCTCAGAGAGTTTTTATAAAGTGATATTTTAGGGGTTTGGAGGACTTGAGGATTTTTAGGAGACAAGTAAAAGAAGCTGATGTTGGTTTACTGAGGACTGGCCATCTCAAAGCGTTTGGTAATACACTTGAGAGACTGTCCCAGATAAGTACCAGGGAGAAAAATACAAAGAAAGAAGGTGATAACACAAGGCTGAATCCCATGCTGTCGCATATCTATCCCTGTTTATACCCCTGAAAACTGACCTGCAGCCTCCATCATTTTAGATGAGCATCCCGTGTGGCAAAGGTGTCAACAGATGACGCAAACACAGCAATTTCTCTGGTTTGTGCTGCTTCAGTTTGAATATTTGCAACATCTGACAAAACCACATTCCTTTAACTTGTGAAGCATGAAGTAGAGCAGTGGAACGTATGCTGGATTGTATTTTAACTACAGTAGAGTAATAAACAGCTTTAAATGACTGCATGAATTCATTACGATCCTATTCTTCAAAGTATTTTTTTTAATGTCTTTTTACTGTTGTTTAATACCAAATAGCCACAGAAACCGCATCCATCTTTCAGTTTGGAAACCCAAGCAAAACAAGGCCAGACTTTTAAAAGCTTGATTACAGTTTATTTTTGTTGCGTGTAATTTTCAATGAGACTGGTTTATTCTAACAGCTGTAACAAGCATGGCAGATCTGAAAGCTGTTTCATGATTGCCGGGTCTCTTTCTTTGTTTCTGATGGTGGAGAAGTCTTAATTACTGTTTGTTTTTGTAAATTTTAAGGATTAGTCATCCTTTGATGCCAGATGACTCAGTCATACCATACATTTTCAAATCGTTGCGTTCAAAGGCTTGATGGAGTTAGGCTCTGATAGGAGATTTTGGAACATGCTGCATCCACCCATAGTTAGTCTTGCAGCAAAAGCATTCGTGTATGTCATGGCGAGCTCTTCATCTGTTCATAGGGAGATCTGACGGTTCTGGAAGATACCTTTTAACCTGGGCACTAGTTACTGCATCTGTCTCTGCAACTTCTGTTTGCTGGGTAAATGAAAATTGCCTGCAGATCCTGTTGACACAGGAGGTGGGGACTAAAATGTGGGTCTGAACTGCTCACTCCGTGTAGGCAGTGGTAGATCTCCCTTTGGCTTTAACGAGGCCCAGGATTGTGCTCTAGCTTCTGTCCTGCCGGTCAGAGATCCTCGGTAGTTTGTGTCCTCAGAGCCAGAGGAATGTTTCTGGGAACTGGGAGTGTGACAGTTTTTTACAGCTACCGCTCTGATTTTGTGACACTGTTGTTCCAGTTTGGGGAGTGATTTTTCATAGTGTGAAGGTTGATTTGGAGCATTAAATCTTCACCAAACACACAAGGGTATCATTACCAGGAGAGTCTAGTGTAATTGTGGTGCTTTATTTGGTAGTACCTGGAGCTTTTGCTTGGGTCAGGCCTTATGGATTTGAAATGTAATTTTTGTAGAGGCGACCAGCCTCTTTTCTTCTTCTACTCCCTCTGCCTTACTGACAATACATACCTGTACCCTTGTGGTCTTCTTGTTTGCTGGGACAGCCCCGTTGCAGCCCCTTTTTGTCAAACGGCAGATACACTGAGAAGCCATGAAGTCATTGCAGAGATTTCCATTTCAAGCCAATGATTGTCACCTGTTGGTGCACTGTTTAACACAGTTGAGAGCTAAACACTGCAGTCCTTGCACACTGTCTGGCACTCTCTTGGCCCCCATTATGCCGCGTTCCCTTGCACAGGGAGTGCCCGTTGCACTTAACACAAGTCAGTGCCCACCATCCCACAGCCCATTTCAGCACTCCAGCACAGCAGTGTTCTTCCCCCCGTGCTGTTCCTCTTCTCCTAGCTGCTAGCCCTGAGTTGGGCAGGATGTCCTCATGTTCATTACCCCCCCACCCCAACATCCTTTTCTTCTGCACTGCTTTCCTTCACGTGAGAGACTTGCATGTAGCCAGAGCTTCTCCAGCATGCTCCTTCCTCCAACCTCACCTTGCCCTCCAGACTTCTTGTTTAAGAATGCCAGTGCTTTGGCCCACAATGGAGCAGTGCAGTTGGAAGCGGGTGGAGGGACTGGAGAGAGAGAGCATACCTGCCAGCTATCCACAATAAAGCCAAAGGCTGGATCCAGTTTGTGAGCAGTAGTTTGCTTGGACCTAAAAACAGCGCATGAGAGCTCGTGTAAACAAGATCATTGCAAGAAGTGAGTAAGCCTGAGATTGCTGCTTTCTCAGCGGATGCTCAGATCCTGGTTGTGTAGAGTTGAGCACTTTAGGTGCAGAGGGCTCTGGAGACACCACTGTGTAAGTTATAAAATTGCAAAGCAACCTAATGCCTTCACTGTTAGCCTCCAGCTTAAGAGTGGTGGTCAGGATCTACCGAAGATCATGCTGATCTAAGTGGCAGTCTTCAAGAACAACCGCTGCTTTGAATCCTTACGGCAGTTCATTGTGATATGCGTGAAAACTGAGTTGCTTAAAACTTCAGACTGCAATGAATGGGAAATTGTTTTATCTCTTGGGGGAGAAGAAAGTTGTTTCAAACTGCTGAACTTGAGTAAACAAATAGTCTGAGCCATAAATAGTTACACGATGCACCATTAAGATAAGAGATGCTTAGCATGCTGACATTGTATATGGGTTTGGCTACGTGAAAATAGGTATGGAGTTATCTGTCTTCAGTTCTGAACCTTAACTGTGTTAATGTGTCTCAGTACGTACCTCATCGTATTTTATAGGTGGCAAAAGTGGAATATGTTAGAAAAAAGCCAAAATTAAAAGAAGTTCTGGTGAGATTAGAAGAGCATATGGAATGCACCTGTACATCATCAAATACTAATTCAGATTATAGAGAAGAAGAAACTGGTATGTTTTCCTTTTATTTTTGCATTAATGCTGATTTCATATGGACGTTATTTTTATATCAGTAAAGAATGTAAAGCAAACTTTGCTTCCAGTGAACTTAGTAGGGAAGCTCCCAGCTACTTCTCTGTATGTTGAAGATGCAAAATGAGGGACAGTTTGTACTGTATAAAGAGTTTGGATTGAAGTCTAAAGTGTGTCAGTTGTCATTAGGTTAGCCTTCAAAAAAAAAAGTAAATGCCCGATAGTATTCAGGTCTTGCTTAACTAAGTTAAAGGTTGTCATGTTGCAGCTTACTGGTGAACTCTGTTGCCTAATTTCTTTAGACTTTGTGGAGACAGGCCTAAGGCTGAGATTTACTTGGCCTTGGGGAGAGTATTAATGAAATTAATGTAAAGCAGTTAGGAATAAATTCAGCATTCAAGAGTAAGGAGTTTTGAAACAGCATTGCCCTGTCCCTGTTGTTTTCTTCCAGATAGTCAAGAATTTATTGTCACTTGTCACGCTAAGCCTAAGTTTGCTTTATCAAGACAACATTTAGGTTACCATGGGGAAAGATTTACAGGGAAAAACATTTACTTTCAATGTGACTTTGATAAACTCACCTAAAGTCATTAGCTCAGATCTTCTTACTAGGGTGCAGTCAATGCGGAACTTGACACGTGCTCAGGAAGCCCACTACAGTAGAAAGGACACCTCCTTTTCTCCTGATTTTGGTGGAAGGCAGCCTCAAAAGTTTGTTTCGCACCTCTGCTGGAAATTTCAGGGTGCAGTAGACCCTCCCCAAAACAAGAGTCAGTGAAGAGCAGGTAAATACAGGAGGAAAGCTGCCCGAAGGTTCTGGGTTTTGCAGGTGGTTGGGGAAGGAAGGGTTTTCTGTACTGGCTCCATCCAGCATGGAGATATATATCTGGTCTGAGCGAATGTAAACTTTGGTTGCTATGTACAGAGCAGAATTAGAATCTGTATAAAAGGAAAGTTAGGCCTCTGCTGTGGTTTTATTTGACATAAATCTATAATCTGAGCTGAGTGTTTCAGCTGAAACTAGCTTGAGCTCTGAGTAGACTAAATCACTTTTACAATGATTATTTTTATGTGTCCATGGTTTGATACTTTTTTCTATGTCTTCTATTGGGAAAAAAGTTCCACTAGATCAATTTCAGTTTTCTAAAATGTCTTTAATAGCCAAAGACTAAGCACTAAAGATTTTAAGATGAAAATCTTCAATATGTGTGAAAAACAGGCTAGAATTGTCATGGAAGAATATAGATTTCTAGGATTTAATTACTGATAGGAACAAAACTTGTACCAGCAAATGGATGGTGAGCTGAAAATAGCTTAACTACAGAGCTGAGAGCAAATGTTGGATGCTGCATGGTAACAGTAATTATAGATGGATCTTGGAAATGATGTGTGCAATGCCAACTTTGTTTATTATTTCTTTATTTTTGTATAATTATTTTGTAAATGTAATGTCAAATCAGACCGTATGAAATTATTACTCTAATGCAAAGGATAATGAGATTTCTTTGAAATGTAAACAGTTTATTACTTCAGTGTTCAACGAAATGCATTACCTTAGGGCTTTTTACCAGCCCTGCCCTTATGTTAACAGGAAGGCCTAGGGAGTCAGGTAAAAAACGGAAACGAAAAAAGTTAAAACCAACATAAAACCTACTGGAACTATTTGATATTCAGGTAGGACCTATATGCTGAACACCTTATAGCACAAGTACTGGAAAACTTAATCAAATATCATCACTTCAACTTAATCACTGTTCAAAATCTTGACACTTGCTACCTCAAGGCTGCAAAGAGATTAGATTTGATTGGCTTTGATAATTCTACCTGCTGGTATTTTTCCTTTAAGCTCCACATCACCATCAGCATCTTACCTTCTTGAGCTACTTCCTTTTCTTGCCTTTTTTGTTTCTCTTTTTGGAGGGTGCTAATACTTCAGCTTCTGAAATCTCAAGTTCCATTGCCTCTGCTTTTGTTTCATTATTATTGATTTCTGAGGTCAAAGCATCGCATAATAATGCATGAATGAATTGCCAGGTTACGAATTGCTGTGTTCCTAGTTGTTGGCTGTAAGACTTGGAGTGTACGTACAGCAAATACTGCTGTGTGCGTGACCATCAAACCCGTGTTTTGGCATGAACTGGGGTTGATAGTACACGCACCTGAGAGAGTCTGATGAGATGATAAGGAGGATGCTTAGAAACACCATTTTTTTGTGTTGCAGGGCCCTGTGTCATTTACACCAGCAAACTTAAGATCTTTTTTTCCGGTCTGCTCAGTCTCAGTAGGATGATGACAGTCAGTCATCAAAATTCATGAGGTTTTCAGTGTAGTGAAAAACTAACACCCTCTCAAGGCAAAACTGACTGAAATCCTTTGGCCAACATATTAGCAGTGTATGATGATGGCGATACACATTCCAAATTAAATATGGAATTTCCATCTCTTAATGACTTGAAATGATGTAAACTGCAGCATTTGCAATTGATTCTAGTGTTTGGAGCGGGAACGATTTGGATTTTGCAGTGTATGTGCCTAACGCCTGGATGACGGTGAATTTAATTTCAAGCACCTATTTTTGCACATAAACTCCCAATGGCAGTTTTCATTTATACTGATGTATTGTTTCTAAAGAATGCTAAACTTGCTATCCTGTTTCAGATTAACAGGTATTTATTGGGAGTAGTATGATAGAAGCAAAGATTTTCTAAAATTCAACTTTAAAAGTGAGCATGTAAACTCAATCAAAACAGCATTTAGAACTTCTTGTCCCAGGTTAGTGACTCTTCATGTAGAACAGTTTTTTTTTTTAAGACATCTACTTAAAGGGTAGGACCTTTGATTCTAATCATAGAGTTATTGTATCTTTTTTCTCTCCTGCAGATGTAAGGTGAAAATAAGCTAGAAAAAAAACTTCTCTCTGGGACATGGATGTACATGGTTTGTTACATTCCTGAACCTACTATGTATGGTGCTTATTGACTGTATTCTTTATTTGTTCTCCTGTGTGAAAAAAAACTGGCTCAAAAGAACACTTAATGAGAACAAAGAGACAATGTACATTTGTTTAATGTGACATCAAAGCAAGTATTGTAGCACTCTGTGAAACAATAGGAAGCTTCCCTGTCCAAAAAAGAAAAAAAAATGAAAGAAAGAAAAACAGAAAAGAAAAAAAGACAGTTGAATGAATGGAGGATACCAAAAGTACTCAAAAACATGACAAAAAATCTAAGTGAATAGTGGATTTCTGTCAGAGCAGTCAACGGTGCTTTACGTCAAGAAATGTGCCTGCGTTCTTGATGAAGATGGATGGACACTGGTGGACTTCAGGCACAAAAAAAGCAGGA
>NW_010411129.1:13474-26018 GCF_000710305.1 Buceros rhinoceros silvestris | reverse complement strand
TATGAAATGATCAAATGCCACGCAAACACTAGAGAACAATACATCCTTGCTTGGTGGTGTTTTAAAAGTCTATACAAAAAAAAACCAACCTTCTGGGGAGCCTTAAGTGGAATTTTTTTTTTTTTTACACCATAAAGTGATTATTAAGTTTTCTTTTTACTCTTTGCCTAGCTTTTTATTATCTCTTGGACTACATTTGCCAATAACACATATAAAAGACTGGTATAACAATAAGCAGGACACAACACATTATGGTATTTCTCCTAGTGGGATGCAGACTAATGAGATGTATTAAAATAAAAATGGTATACCTATGCATAATTTTCTAGATGTTTCTTGGTTTATGTTCCCCAACCTCCCCTGTAATTTAAAGCATTACATAAAAAGAAAAAAAAGAGGAAAAAAAGAAAAAAAGAGATGTGCGTAAACAAATCATAGGATATCCATGCAAAAATCCTTTTTTTTTTCCTTTAAGACTTATGCCAGTTGCCTACTCGTGATATTGTGTTAGCAATTGTCATTCTTACCAGTATACAGATACTTTTATTTCACCTGTTGGAGCTGTGTGAAATGTACAAATTCTTGTATCTGCATTGTACAATGTCATGGTGGCATGGGAACTACCTTGCTGCAAATATTTGAACAAAACCTAAAATTCTTTATTTTTGGTAAAATGTTATGCTTTATGTGTATTCAACAGAAATATGTGTTTTTTGTAAAGGTGAAGTTTGTATTTTTATCTAAAAATTAACAGTTTTATATACCTGAGAAAGCCTGCTATGTTTTCTTGAACCAAAAAAAAAAAAAAGGAAAAAAGAAAAAAAAAAGCATTTTGTGGTCATATTTTTGTAGTAGAATAGCCCAAATAACATCAAAATCTATTTTAACTATAGCAGGGCAGATAAAATACTCTGGCACTGGCTCCTCTGTTTTCAAAGTGCCGGAGGATTAAATGTTCAGTTCCCCACGGAGTGCAGTGGGAGCCGCATGGCTAAATCCTCCTGTGCTGCTTTGGAAATTCAGGGCTGTGCCAGACACGACATGGCTACTCACTTGGCCAGGATGCTGCCCCGCCCCAGTAGTTTGGATTACGTACCCTTTGTTTTCTTTGGATTATCACATTGGATATGTGAAATGAACTACTGGATTCTTTTATTTGTGACACATCTACAAAGAGATGAAAGAGTTTTCGTAGTTTGGATCGACAGAAAAAGTTTGTCTTGAAGACAGTGTTTCCACTCGAATAAAAAATATCTTCAAATGTGAATGAACTGCGGAACCTTAAAACAACAAAAGAGAGAGAGTGTTTCTTTAAATATAGTTCGAACATTCCCCTCCTGTCCCTGTAGCTATGTCCACTGTCAACCCAACGAAGCGATGTTAGCTAACAGGCGTTACTGGCTTCAGATGCTAATGCAGAGTTAGTCACCGTTCTATTTTGTGATCATTTTCCCAGTGTATTTGTTGAGCACCAAAACTGGAAGTACATTTAACTAAGATTGTCTGTGCTTGTTTTCCACTAAGTGTACTGTTCACGATGTTATGCACATGAATGTATGTGTCTGCGTTTAAAAAAAGTGTATAAAATGTAATTTATATATTTATGTTTCGGTGGGATGCCAATAATGTTGCTCCGTTCCTTTTTTGTCTAAAAGATTCTAATGAAAAAAACCCATACATCATTAAAATCCTGTAGATGAAAAGCATGATGTGACCCACTCAGACACTGTGGAAGTATGAAAGGATGTCGGAGTCACTTAAGTGGAATAATTTGCAAAGCAACTTTATGAGACTCCTGCGGTTGTGCTGGCATAAGAAGGTTGTGTTCAGATCTGCGAGCCCAGAGAAACTCCACCGGGTACGATGGAGCTCTGCTGATTTCCATCATGAGTGAGTCTGGCCCTGTAGTAAAGTCTCGGAAAAGAAGCAAACTGGGAGGCACTGGTTTTATTGGTGCCAGCAGATGAATGTGTTCTGCCAAACTGAGCAAAGCAGGAGAGAATGAAGACTGCATGGAGTCTTCTTCAGCAGTTGTTTGTTTGAGACTTGTAGCCTCGAGTTACCTTTGTTACCAGGAACGAAACGCACACTAGTCTTTGTTCTCAAGCACAGTGTTTGTACGGCATGCAGCAGAAACACAAAAATCTCAGGGCTATGTTCTCAGCTAGAATAAATTGGCAAATGTTTTTGACTTCAGCCGCCCCTAAACTAATTGACATCAGATGAGGATCCAGTCCATGGTTTTCAGCATTCAAGGAGTAGTGTCACGACGTGAGCATCACTTACCGTAGTCTGGTGGAGATACCACCCACCAGCCTTTGAAACGTTACGGGCTGCGGTATTCGTCCTTCTTCTTCAAAGTAGCAGATACAACCAGAAGGAACGGTAACATTAAAGGTTGTGACACAGGAGACATTAACTCAAAGTTAGGTTAGACATCCGAAGGGCCGTATCCTCAGCTGGTGTAACTCGCCATCACTCCATTGCCAGCAGTGGAGCTGTACCAGTTTACACCACCTGAGGGGCTGGTCCCTCATTCTTGCTCATCCCTTTCGCTACTCGGTTCTGCAGGGATCTCAGGTTGTCGTGTGCGGTTAATGTATTCCTGTGTTCTCTAATACTTAAGCACAGTAAGTGAATATAAGAATGAGTGTCAGACTTAACTTTGAACGTCCAAGCTCTGAAATGGTTTGTTTCACCATTGTGGCTGTAAATTAAACAGTTCTCTGTGCATTCGTGAATGCCGTGTCCTATCTTCTTCCGCTGTCTGCTGGAGGTAGACTCCATCTGAACTTTAAAAGTGCTGCCTTTGGAGTGTTACAGGGAGGGGTGTGAGCAGTGGGAGCCACAAGACACCTGATTGACAGCTCTGTTACGTGTGGGGTGGGGGGCTAGTACGGGGTGTAATGAAGGAGGAGATGTTGTAAGTTGTTGTAAGTCATGTTTCCATGCAATCCTTTAACACCTTGTTGTTTCTGTCCTTGCACATATGAGGTAGAGATTGGGGGATAGAATGCTTTTCTGTTTTACATTCTGCAGTCACTTCCTCTGTCCAGAGATCCAGAAGTTGTTGGTCTGATTTAATCTTTTTTGAGGTCTTTTCTGGTCAGGAATTCTGTGTGAAGGGACTGCCTGAAAACAGTCTCAGTGTTATGATATGGTGCTTGATTACTGATTCTCTAGTCAATTCATTACATTTAATTCTGTGCTTCATCTTTCCAGAGCAGCCCTTCAGTTGCTTTTGTTGAGTGAAATCAAGGTTTACATGCCAGTTTGCTTTCCTTTTCTCCTGTCCTCCATCTGCTTTATTAGACAGCGCGTGGCAGTTGCTCCTCTCCAGCTCTGGAGGTTCCTAGGCAGCTCCAGCACCTCTGGGTCTTTGAGCTTAGGCTTGTTACTCTGCTTGGAACAGCATCTCATGGGTCTCCTCCCTCCAGTGGTCTTCACCATCCAGCTATGAGGTTCCCTTGGCTGTTCTTCTCGGGTCCACGCTGCCTTTCTGTGGTCTACTTTCCAGCTATTCCCTGCCAGGCTTTCCCATCGCTCTGTCTCTCAGAAATTATTTTCCCTTCGTAGAATCTGTCTCATGATGTATCTCTTCACTCTCCTCCTGCCTGGCAGAACAGCCTTTGATCTGTCTGTCTCCAGATCGATTGCTTTAGCTAGACACGTGCCCCAAGATCCTGTCTCCCAGGGCTGCAGACCCGTACCTGACCCCCCATGAAAGACAAATGCTGTTACATGGACATGTTTGTGGAAAGAAAAGATTCATCTTTGCATTTGGAAAAGCCCTGTCCAATTCTGGCAGCAGTGTGACTGGAATAGTGGCACTGAAGCTATTCCAGACATCAGACAGTTCAGTTAAGATCAGTGGCCCCATTTCTAATTTAATTTGAAAGTGTACCCAAAAGCAAAGATGAAGTTTCAAAGCTACCTCAGATTTACATGCTCATGTTTTGCTGTAAGTTGAAGGAAATCGTGTTTGTAGGCCCCTTCCGTGGCTTTGAAAATCTTACTCTAATATTTATCTGCCCCTCTCTTGGGCTGGAGAGCTTGGTTGCTTTAAAACAGGAACAATTTGGAGGTTTTCAATGATTTTTTTCAATTTTCTTGGTGTTTTTAATACACAGCTTCTAGTACTGGCACATCTCAGAAACAGTCAGGTAAAAATTGTTTAATCCTTAAGAATCCCGCTTAAGTGGTCTTTAATTTCAGGTAACAGAAAAGCCAGTGTTGCACTCCTCACAGATCAGCCTATGTTTTGTATTTATTCTTCCATCTGATTACTGTGTGTTTTCCTACGTTTTAATAGCAAGACATTATGCCATGTCCGAGCTTTTCTGTGCCGCTTTTTTGCTGTAACGTTTCCGCGGTGCAGCCTTGAAGTGGTTCGTACCCGTATCTCCTCTGAAATAAAGAACTGTTGTTATCCCGTTTTAGGCGAGACCGAGGCATGGAGAAGTGACTGTGCAAGGTCACACAGGAAGGCTATGGCAGAACCAGGGATAGGACTCAGATCTGAGTGCTCATCCAGTGCCCTAAATCACACGACCATCTTCCCTTTCCAAGAGTGAATCCTTGCACCCTTAGAGCTAAATACTGAAAAGATTGAGGGTAAGTCATTTTGCCTAATTATCGTGCATCGGATACATGATCCAAAACTGCTGCCGTATCGTCGGAGAATGTAGTGACTGATGAAACCCCAGCTTCCAGCCCATGCGATTATGCGGCATGAGCTGGTCGTTTCCTGCAGCTCTGAGGAGCCAGTCAGCCTTTTGTGACTTCCGGTGAAAATCACGCACATAAAACAAACCAAGTCTCAGATTTTATGGGAATTTACAAAAATTCAGTAGACAACTTTAATTGCACTTCGAGTCAGTGTCATTCATTCCTTTTATGGTGTGGGTAACATTTCCTAAGGGAACTGTGTTTATCGTGGGCCCAATCCTGAATTTTTTTCCCAGTCCCTAATGTGGAAAAGCACTTTAAGAGGTGCCTGTGTTTGCCCTTCTAACTAGTGCCTAAGCATGCTCATAACTTTGGACAAACATCCCACTGACCTCAGGCAAACGGAGCAGAGTTGATGCTTTACGACTCTCTTTAACTAGGGCGTGCCTTCCTGACACAGGCTGCGGCTGTGGGATGGGGTCTTTGTGCTCTTAGAGCGCTGGAGTATGTTGTAAGCAACCCCAAAGATGAAGTAAGAAGACTAGAATATACAATTAGAAGAACAGCTGGGAGAATTCCGCTCTCTTCCGCTCCCATGGAGGTTGCCATTTTGGAATACGTATTTGTTCTTTTTCGGGAAAGTACTTTCCTGGCGTGGGTGGATCATGACTGCTATCGCTAATGCCAGTGAGCCCGTTTAAGATAGTCCGTTTGGGTACTGCAGAGAATGTAATTCGAAAACTCACAGTAATGCCCATAACAGACAAATTTGAGAGGAGGAAAAAATAATGAAAGCAAATTTCATGTGAAATTTGGCAACTTCTAGTTTAGATTAAAAAAACCCCAACAAACAACCAAACAGCAAATGAGAAGAGAACCAGATCAAATGCTGGGTCATTCATTTTTCGGTTGTGGAATGTTACCTGTCCCTTTAGACATTCTAACTATTTGCTGCATCAGGCTAAATTATGTGCTGAAGTAGCTCAGAATCACTACAACATGTGAAAGTTAGGGCTGTTCCTCATTGAACTGCTACCTGTTATCGTGGCATATGACTGTGAGGTGGGGCCTGCAATCGCAGCTGTAAATCAGGGAACGAGTCATAGGTTAGGTCTTGTTTTCCTTGGATATTGTCTCTAAGTTTGTTTTCTGAGTGCCGGTTTCTTGAGTGATACTTGGTGAGCTTTTCACGTAGGTGTAAGGTCAGGAATACATCATTCCCAACCTGAAACTAAATCTCGGTTTTGTTCATAATCAATAGATGAAATTCTGGCAGCATCCTGATGAGAGCATTTCTGTCGCTGAAGGTTTCAGTGTCACAGTCTTCCAGCATTACTCCTTCCTGTAGCGGGGAATCAAATCATTATTACATTTGACTCATTAGCAGGCCATCAAATCTGACTTGGTTTGAGGTTTTCACATCTAAAAATTTCTGTTTGGACTGATATTTGTGCATGCCAAACGTCTGCCAGGGTCTTAGATAAAAACACACAGAGAAAGGCTGACTTGTGTGCTTCAACAGAAAAATCCACGTATGAAGGCTGGAGTAGTCCCTCAAACAGGGAAATGAGGAGCCAAGATTGTAGCAAGTGCTGCCCACTCATCTCCCCAAGCTCAGAGCTGGTGTTATGGCCTCTATGTACTATCTCTGATCTTGCATAATGAAAGCAACTGGTTTTACTGTCCATCTTTGAAATGGAGAGAAGCCGTTAACATCAGGTGTGCAAAAACCAGAAGCACCCAGAGATGCAGTTGAGCCCATAGCGCTTGAAATCCCCTGGGGATTTGGAAACGTCTTGCATCGTTAAAGCAGTCACAAGTAAGTAGAAGAAAAACACGTAAAACCCTTCTGAAAATCCCATCCTGGTCTATTTGGCAGGCAAAAAAACTATATAATGGTCACCCGGTGTCAGAGCAGGTGTTTGTAGAAAATGCTCATGCTTAAATATTTCAGCAGTTAATAATCATCTTTAGAGGCCATAATACTTGAATTCTTCACTTATCGATACATCAGGGCTTGGATGAACTTTGAGATGTATGAAAGTGGGACACTCCTTAGGCCGATGGTAGCTCTATGTTCTAGTAACTGATCAACCAATTACATAACCGGCCAGATCGCCACCTCGCATGAGGAGCTCCAACTCCATTGACTTCTCTGGAGACGACAGTTACCTGAGAATTGACCCAAAACTCTTGCCGCAAAGCAGATGATGGTTTCATATTCTGCTGTTCAGCGTTGTTATAAAAATAGACCAATTTCCTGCAGCAGTTAAAACAAGAAAATCTGGAAAAGCTATTTCCCACAGAGACTCATCCTCACTGGAATTTGCTGAGGTCCCCGGATGTGAGCATGTGTTGTCAGAAAACATAAAGCAGCAACTTTGTTTAGGGAAGCCTCTGACCTGTCAAAAATGCAGAGCATTTGTTACCAGACTTTTCCTTGGCAGTTAGCGGGTAGAATTACTCATAGAAGTTGTTTTGTTTGCTCACAAGGGGAGAAGCAAGACATAAATTCAAGATATCCCCCGTTTGACCACAAGAAAGAAGACTCTGTTCACAGAGGGCCTGTGGGTGAAGTGCTGAGCGGCCTCAGCTCCCTTTGGGGGTGAACTCAAACTTGTAGACCTCAGTGAAGCATGACGAGCTCTCCAGAACTGCTGTACAGCCCTGGCTGTGGGGCTTTTTCAGCAGTTTAACAGATTTGGGCATCCAGTTTTAATTCAATTTTACAGGACTTTCAAAAAACCTCAGTTGGCTTCCAAATGCCTCTGTCTTTGTTCTGCAGAGAAACTAATTTTGATCCAGGGATGTCACCATGAGTGTTGCCGTCCTCCTCTAGGTAGTGGCACTCAAGCCTTAGGTTTGCCTTCTGCTCTTTGGTGTAGGTGTTTCCCAGCTGTGACTTCTCAAGCGCCTGTTGCACGCCCCGTTCACTGCTGGAAGAGCTTCACTTTCAAACGGGGAGTCCTCTTCCCTCCAGCCATGCCTCACCTTTTTCTTAGCACTTTGGCTTTCTATGTCTTTTCTGTATAAAGGTGGTGCTGGTTTAAGCTGAAGTCCAGGGATGTTTCCAGAGGCCATGTTTTCTGCTATGGGCCCTGTTCTGCTGGAGCCTGTTGCCCAGCTGTGTCAGCTGTGGGGGGCCAGAGAAGGAGTGAGAGATGCTGCAGCACTTTGGGAAAGCAAGATACGCCTCCTCATGAACAGTCCTGCCTGAAGACGCATCCTCCCTGGATGCAAGCACTGCAGTTTCCCTGTTCCTCCTTGTCTTGAGGGCTGATGTTTCCCTGATGCCAACGTGCCCCTCATGCGGAAGAAGGTCTCATGGTGCTTTGTGTGGTTGAGATGGGGTGTCTATTTGACAGCAAGATTCCCATGTAGACTGAGGGCTCTGTGCTCATGCACTTGCAAGTGAGGACACTTCTTGGTCCAAACTCATTCACAGTGAAGAAAGCTGCTCCGAGGTCTCCTTGGAGACAGGAAGCTACTCAAAAATGTGTTCAGGATCTGAATTCCCCTTGACTGCAGTAGGCTTCCACGGCAAAAATGACAGAAACATTTTATCCCTGGTAGAGTGGTTTCTTCAACAGGCCGTAGGTGAGTCCTGCAGATTGTGGGCTTTACTGATGGCCACAAGTACTGCTTTTAAATCAGTTTGTCACTGTTTATTCAGGAATGTGTTTCTCTTAGGTGTGGTGTGCTTCAGAAGAGCTTGCCCAAGAGCTTGTAGGCATTCGTTGTGAAGAGCCTGCTGGCTGGTCCAAAACGGTTCAGCTGTGACTGCATACCTGGTCGGGGGGTTGGGACCTCACGGATGGGCTTAGCAGGTGGAAGCGTTTCCCATGAGCTCCCTGCATTCACTAAGTTGTGGTTCAGGAAGAGAGTCAGTGCAAAGCTGAGCTTGAGGTGTGTGAGATGTTTCTCTGAAGTTACTCGTGCTTAAAGTTAGGCATGGTCTGAGTTGGCTTGCTAAGCTGAGGCCCTGAAGAGCCTACTGTGCAAACACGTGTAGGCTTAGTCTTTCCCTCTTAGGCATTGTCTGGAGTGATAGTTTCAGAAGCCTCCACAGCCTTTCAGTAAACTACTCCACAGCACTGAGGGAAAGCTTTAACTATTTGGTGGCTTTCTACCAGCAAGCTCATCTCGCTAGAGAGCCATAGCAACGATTGCCCTCTCTGGGCCTCTACGGTCTCTTATTTTCTTCAGCATGTTCCTTTTCTAAGGCAAGTGAAAATAAGAATCTTAAAATAGTACCTTAAAAAGGTGGGAAATTAAGCAGATCATACAGCCTTGATTCCTTTATCTCGCTTAATTAAGGAGGAGGTTGCCAATAGTGATTTGGTATTTCCTAAAGCAAGCATACACGAAGAACACTTTGAGCAACTTCAAAAGAATTTTCAGACTAGATCAGGAAAAGATAAAGCCAGAAGTGAAAACTCTTAATCCACTTTATAGCTCATTACTTACAGGAAGTACATTGTGGCGTAGGATATTAATGAATTCTGCAGGATAAGGTTTCCAAAAGAAAAAAAAACCGGCACCTTCTGTATCTTAGAGGAAAGGTCTCAGGGCTTTTGCAGTTACGATGGATAATGCAGTGGACGTGTATGGTCCTGTCACCTGGGAAGGCTCTGCTTCTGGAAAAGGCTTTGTGAAGTTTCAAGTGTGTTCACTGTCGAGTTTCTGTCGCACCTTCCTGGTCTAGCTGTGAGAAGTGATAAAGGGAATGGTAAAAGTCTGTCTTGTGTTCAGTTGCGCTGTTCCACGTCCCAGAAGGCAGAAATACTGCCCTGCCTGTATCTAGCTGCAGGGAGGGCAGCAGGGATGCGTTCGAATGAATGAGGAAGAACACAGTAAAGTTGGTGCTGATGTTCTCAATCGGGAGGTGAGACCAGCAAAGAGAGGGGAGCAAAACGGGTACTCTGTGTTACCAGTGACACGGGTCTGGAAAATTACTATCTGACAGACTCTTAATTAACTCAGCCAAAGAAGTAATCCTAAAATCCTGGTTTTGGACAAGGGCCTGCATCCCAGGATTACAGTTAGTTGATGCTTTCAGAAGTGTTGTGAAACAGGAGTGTTTCATATCTGTAAAGCACCCGGAGATCCTGAGGATGACAAGGCACAGTTTCTACTGTTCAAAGAGTTCCCTGGTGTAAGCTCTTGACGGGGACTGCAGATCAGAGGGATTGTGCCCCAGACTCTGCTCACGGTTTCAAGTCCAGACGCGCTGTCCCCAAGTGAGCCCCAGCCGGTGTTGGGTGCACCTCTGTCATGCGCAGAGGACGGCACCCGTGCCACTTTCGGTGCAGTTCTCCACCGCGGGGGATACGCCTACCTGCCAGCTCCCGTATTTCACTCAGTGCATACGCTGAGTGCAGACAGCACTCACAGCTTTGCTGTATGGATGAACATATTTTAGGCAGCGAGACATTTCCATCAGGACTGAAGCGCACGGGTAGTGAAGCTTGAACATTTTTTTTTTCTTATGTACAGGCAAGATATTTAAATATGGGGTTAGTTGCTGTTTGTATCTTTAGACACCCAGATACTTCTAAACTCGTGTTCACTGGGAGGCTCTTTTACTGAAAATCAAGAGGCCATTGCCCTTGTGAAAGTTTCTACTCATGCTCGAAAGTGAGATTTAGACTCTAAGTCACCAAGATGCTTTTTGCGAATGTTGTATCTGTCTTTCTGCTTCTTTATAAATCAACCTGCCTGGCCTGAACTGAATGTTTAAATAATAAACAGCTGAAGGACAGTCCGATTGCTTCTTTCTGAGTGTTTCCCTTATGGAGCGCTTGGGGTCACATGGCATCTGCTCTGACCTTAAGGACCTGCTTTCTGGAGGCTTTTTTTACAGTGCTAACAAGCCTCACATTTTAACTAGCCGTTAAATAAGCCAGGCAGTGGTAACTATTCAGGACAGGGATTAGAAGAGTATTCTTACTGGGATACAAGATGGCTCTGTCCATGCGCTGGCCAGGGATGAAGGGCTGGAGAACTGTGTGGTGGAAGAGACTATTAATGTGATTTTCCACAACTTCCCTTGCAGCTGCATTTTTGAGGAGAGAAAGAGAGATGGCTAGGCTTGCAGTAACATGTTGTGCCGTCGTAAATGCTACAGCCACCATCTGTTTCCAGCCCACGACTTGAAAGAAAACTGAGCAGTAATCTCATAATTCACATGAGCATTTTACACTTGTGAACCCTTCCCAACCTTTGTCTAATAATGAGGGGAGTGCATGGTGCTAAGGTTTGTATTTTTCCTGCACGTATTAGTGTTTATTTGTATGTCTTTCTCTGTTTTGTTGTTTGTTTTTTTTTTCCCACGGGCCCATAAAAAAATTTCTCCGGGAGGAAAATCAGACCAGTTCCGTGGTCAAGAGAAACATAATAAGGGCGAAATCCTAATTCCGCTGACCTTGCCGGGAAAATTCTCCAGGAGGTGCATTTAACATTCCTCACTGTGTCTGCCTTAGATACTTGTTGATTAAAAGAGAGAAAGACATTAGAAAGTGAAGAGGCAGGTTGCCGACCTGCCCTTTCCCTGGAGAAACAGAGGTGCTAGAATAGCTGGACATGCGCATCTTAAACCGCACCATCAGATAGGATGGTAATGGTAGGTTGGATTTTAATGAAAACAAATTCTTCTGCTAATCTTCGCTTCGGGCTGGCCCTCCGTGGGATTAAGGCTACCACCTGCTGTGCCAAAGACATGCTCAGGTTCGAGGCTGCTGGTGGGTGGGAAGAACACAAACATCTGAGAGTGACTCTGGTGAGCGATCGCAGTCTGTCCTGTTGCAGTGCCCTCAGGGAAGCCAAAGAGCTGAGATCATTTAGTTGATGGAAATACTGCTCCGCTCCAGCCTGCAAAGCAAGGCTGGCATCATTAACGGTTTCTTTTTGACTCTTCTGCAAAACCAAGGGCTGCTGTTTCTCTGGGCCTCCTCTCGACTTTGGACCCAATTTGCACGCCTCCTGCTAGCACAGCCGGACTGGCTGAATGAACTCCTGCTCTCCTCTGGCCTTAGAAACAATGACTTTCATCATCTCGACCAAACTAAGGATGAAAGGGCTTCTCATTTCATATATCCACTGCTGCTAGAACTATAAATCCTTGATGGACTGAATTTATAGCAAACTGCTACTGCAGGCAAGTGAAATTTATTTTGTGTTGTCATATGTATGGTCAAACTGTCCAAGAAGCTGCCAAACAAAGAACCGAGCTGCTGATGGGAAACCCATTCAATCTCCTCTCATTTTATTTAAAAAAAAATAAATAACTATCAATCAAAGGAACTTATTTTGATGTGTGCTACCTGTTGGGTGCTCCTCAGTATCTCCAAGATGTGTCCCTACGTGAAAGAAAGCTGCCAGCAGTTGCCAGGTCCAGCAGACATGACGTGAAGTTCCACCAAGAAAAGGTTTGTGGTCTCAGTGGGGTTAGGAACAGGTTAAGGACCACCTCCCTTTTGTAGCACTACGTGCTGTTGTAAATGCGTTTGGTCTGGTAGCAAGGGTGCCCAGAGGCCACATCCAGCCATGCAGACCTCAGCTCCCATCAATGACGAAGCTTCGTCGACCCGTATATGGCAGTGGTAACAACTTCTGTCCTGCAGTTTGACCAAAGATGGGTTGTTGGTGGATCTTTGGGGTCTAGAAAGCCAGCCATTGTCTATTTTGGTGCCTTGTGATGGTAAATGAGCTAAAAAGGAGATGGTAGAAACTCTTCAAGCTGATGGGGTCTGAATCACATGGATTTCTGTATCATTTTCTTCCATGAACAAAATGAAAGGTTCCCTTATTTTTAATTTTTACCCAAGCTAATTAATTATATCTGGGGGTGTTGGGAGCTGTTGTATTAAACGGTCTT
>NW_010411129.1:5061-13380 GCF_000710305.1 Buceros rhinoceros silvestris | reverse complement strand
CTTTCCCTATCATCCTGCTGGATTCAACCTCTGCAACCTCCCACCCCCTATCTGTGGTTTGTGGCCACATCTGGAGTGTCCGCCCTGCACACGTGCTGGTGGGAGCCTTCTCCCCGCTGGCACACTTGTCGTGTGGCCTTTGGTGTCCATGGAGTTACAGGCGTCTTGCCTGACGCTTGTTTTTGCATGAGAGGGAGAGAGGGAAGGGGCAGGGGAAGGGCAATGGCAGGGAAGGCCTCTGACATGAAATTCCCAGGAACAGGATTTGCACATTTTATGACCGTTCAGATGGAAATGCAACGGAGCTGAATTATTCCTCCTTAATCCTGCTTTCTCACTCTCCTCCCAGTAGCCTCCTCCCCTCCAACTTAGGTAATACAGAAGCTTATAAACAAATCCCACTGCGTGAAAAATAGCAAAGGGGAGGGAAAAAAAGGACCTGGGTGAGGGCTATGATGGATAGACAGGTGGAAGGCAGGCACCAGAAGGGAGGATGAATGGTGAAAGCCTTTGATGGAAACACTAAAGAGCTATTGAAAATCCAAGGGGTGGGGGGAGGGAGGAGAAAGAATAGCAGGAGGAGGGAAGGCAAGGGAGCCGAGCCCCCCTTCCCCCCGCCCTCTTTCTCAGGATGTTGAAAGTATTTGTCCTTCGTTACAAAATGATTGAACTGCCGCCAGGCCAGGCCACCCTTCCAGCCATTGCACTGGGAAACTGGCACTTCTGAAAGCCTCTCGCCTCTCAAATTTTATAGCTTTCCCTTTTTGTGGGAGTTTTTTGTGTTGTGCTACTTGCAGGATTGTTTTCAGATTTGCCGCGTATCAAAGAAACTATATTTTGTTGCTGTGACAAACACAGGATCCAGGTAATGAAAGGAAGAACTAAAAAATAAAGGCCCATTTTTATCAGAATGCCCAGCTGTCTGCCTTTTATTGAGTCAGAATTTCACGCATTTGGTATTCATGATGTTACATTAATATTCGCTCGGTTTATCTCTGGCGCTTTTTGAAGGAGGGATTTCACCCGGTAAATAAAGTTTTGCTTTACTGATGTCTCTGTGCGCTAAAGCAGTGCCTGTTCTTTGTAGTCGAGCAGTGGGGATGATCCTGTTATATCATAATTAAGATGGGTTTTGCATCAGGCGAACGCAGACAGCAGTGGGGAAAGGTAATCTTGCCCCTCTTCAGAACGGCCCCTGAAGTTCTGCGATGTCTTCGTCCTGCAGGATCTGCAGATGGGAAGAGCTGTGGAAGATCTCCAAACAAGGCTGTTGCCGCTGCCAGAGGCTGTATTTATACCACGTATTTATGTGTGTGTGTATTTATATAAGCCTGATGCTGGGGAAGGGCTGAAGCCGTGTGTATTCTCAACAATCAGATCTGGGTGTCCGTAGATACATCCGCCACCCAGGCTCCCGTTAACCAGGGAAGGACCCGGGGCCAAGGTGTCTTGTCCGATGCCACTCACGTGCCATCGCTGTCAGAGAGGCCGGTGAGCTTGAGGTGCTCTGGCCAGGCGGGGTGAGCAGGGTCCTGGCTGTCCCCCTCTGCGTGCTGGGGGGGTGCCCTCCACGCAGCCCCAAGGGCGCTCCTCCGAGTAAACAGCGCAGTCTGTCAGCTGTCTGTGCCTCCAAGATTAGATCGTGGGATTAGGCCTCCGACGGGCTGGCCATGCTGTATCATTAAAACAGGCCTAGGAGAGCAGAGAGGCAATATGTGACCCCCACGCAGCTGAGTCCGGGGGGGCTGTGCTTGCTCAGACCCGCTGCAGCTGAAAGCGCATCTCCCCACCACCAGGACTTGGCGGTGGCACTGTCCACCTGAACACCTCCAGAGCCTGGTTTCTGCGTGCAATGCCCCGAGAGAGGTAACACTGCCTTCATCCCCACTTGCAGAAGAAGAGGATGTGATTTGCCCGAGTGAGATGGAGAGTCGCTGGAGATGGTGCCTCAGTCTCCTGCCTTCAGAGGAATTTGCTGCAGTGACCGAACAAACAGCCCCTGCTGTTAGAAAGCCGGGCCGTGGCGTGTCATTCGCACTTTGTATCTGAGATGCCGTGTCTGGGAAGGTATCGCTGTCCTTGCGAACTGACTTGTAGTTCTTGAGCGTGGGTGAACACTTGTCATTGTGCCAGGATGACACAAAGTCTAGAAATTATGATGGCAATTCAGGTCATGGTATAACAGGGGAAAAATGCTGCCTCAGAAGTGTCCCCGTCTAGTGTCACTGCTAGTGATTATTTCAGCTGCAAGACATGGCTGTGGCAAAGAGCAGGTTGTAGCTGATATGAATCATGCCTTGAAATAACACTTTCCTTCTCGCATTGTGAAAATTGCTGAGATATGGGAAGTGAGGGAAAATGGGATTTCCCTGGAGGTTAAAGATTTTCCTTTAATCAGCTTTCATAATGTTAATTAAACGTTTGGAACAATGGCTCGGTCCCGGGATCCGCCCGCTCTTGCATAACTATCTCACAATGCCGTTTTCACTTTCATGTTTGTTTGCCAGCACGAGTCAAAGCCGGAGCTGAGAAAGAGTCCTGTACCACGGAGTGACGTGGGTTTTGGGAAAACACAACTCCCTCTCTTGCCTCTCCTAGGGAGAGGAGACCCAAACTCTCCCCTCCTGAGAAGGAGCAGCCAAGAGGGATAACAGCACTGTGTCTGTCATCGTTACCCCAGCTGCAAATGGGGCTAATAAAAACTTACTGGTATTTTGAGACTGGTACATATAAATATATACCCACCCATGTGGAGAAATGGGTGTGTTTATAGAGATCAGTACTTGGACAGATATATTCCGGGTAGGTAGTGCCACACGGTCCCTGAATTTTTCACTCTTTCTATAGTGTAGTTGCTATGTGCCCATGAGAGCCATCGTTTCGGGTCCTTTGAGCAATGGGCTTAATATAACCCTGGCTTGTATCACACACGCACACGGGGTGCTCAGGGGAAGAGAAAGTTCAGGGACTGATTCACAGGCAGGAGATGACATTCATTTCCCTAGGGACCTCACCCCATGGGAGAGGGGATGATGCTGGGCAAATTTCCACAGGCCAGGAGGTCCTCTTGGTGCCAGGCTGGGGTGTCCCTCTCGGTGGTCTGAGATGTGTTGCTATGTCCCAGAGCAGCCCTAGCGATGTGCTCGAGGCACCCACCAGCCACATGAGTGCAGGGGGGTGCACATGCAAACACAGCCGCGGTCTGGCCGCCTTTGTTCTTCCAGTTAGAAAAGACTTTTTTCAAAAACGAGGTATTAAAACTTTAAAAAGTCAGACACTATCAGAAAAAAGAAAAAGAACCTATTATATTTCAGGTCAAAGTGTTATCTAGCCCAAGATTTTAAAATATGTGCAAAATGCAGCTTCTGCAGAAGGACCATTAATCAGCCACGGGAAGAACTGCCTTTTTAAGCTGCAGAGATGAAAACAAAAAGCCGTGAGTGCCGGGGCAGCTCCATTTTCCCATTGTACGGGCGGCGGATCTTGGTGCAGGAGGGCACCTATATCTGTGCAGCCTCTCGCTTCCCTAGCAACATGTTAACATCTTTGCAAAAGCTGTTTAAATACGCCGAGCCGCTTGCCACACAAGCTCTACATGGCGCTTTCCCTGTTGACACATGCTTTTGTCTGCTTAGAGGAGGTGCTCTGTAAACATAAACGTTAGGCGGTTTTTATGTTCCCGATTTCTGATTCATTGGGTCTAAATCAGTAGCTCAGAGGCACATACCTTTTGTACAGGCGGGGAAGGGATTGCCTCTCTTCTCCCCACCTTTGGAAACTTTGACCTGCTAAGATCGCAAACTGTAGGAAATCTTGGAGGCGAAGTCCCAGGTGCTGCCAGCAGTAAAAGCTTGGAGTAAACAGATGAGGTGTGTTTGAAAGACCTTTTAAGGAAGCTTGGACTATCTGGTTCAGTTTCCATATACCACAGGCAAGATTAGTTCAAGACTGATTTTGACAGCGTGAAGGCTTCTTCCTTAATATAGGAATTGACTGCGTAATGAATATATATTTTTATGGTTTTTTTTTTTCCATTTGGCAGTGCAGGACATGAGGAATCGAAACTTCTCCTCCACACCCCTTTGATTAGCACAGGAGTGGCAGGAGAAATTTTTTCTGTCTTGGTCATTCTGGGCAACCTTTGAGCCCAGCTTTTCCACCCCGTTCTCATTAAGAAGCCGCAGAGGCCGCGTGAGCGAACCCCCAGCCAGCTGGGAGCCATCAGCTGCCTTCAAAACCTTGGCCAACCCTTCTGTGATAAATCTATGGCGAGGTGTGTAATGCGTGTGGTATCAACCCCGCATCCCACACAGTGTCTGCCCCAGCAGGGATGAAATCTTGTTAAAAATTGGGAGTACAAAAGGGAAATGCCATTTCTGGAACTTTTAAGTCACTTTATGGAGCAGTCAAGGGTATTGGGGTTGGGTCTTCTTCAGCTGGGGGCTGCTGGCTGTGGGTTTTACCACCCTTTCGTGGGGGTGGGGTGGGAAAGCCCCGAGCTGTCCCTCCTGGATCCTCCCTTGCAGATGGCAAAGGACATTGTCAGTTTACACACAAAAGAAGTGCAGAATCCTGTCTGCACATTTTGCTCTGAGGCAAATGAAAATTTTGTGGTCAGTCTGCCTTGGTATCACCTGTCTGATTCTTTTGTGTTTTCTCTCCCCGTGAATCATCTCCCCATTTCACTTTTTTTGTGTTTGTTCCGTAATTGCTGGCTTAACCTGGAGGCATGAGGCTTCCGTGTGGAAACATCACCACGCTGTCAATCAGCGAAGGAGAGGTGGTACAGCTGGTACAGTCCTTCCTCCCTCTCAGGAGTGAGTGAATCATCCCCTGAATATGCAATATCATCCAGGACAGGAGCCAGGATCCTCAACAGGCACGTGAATTCCAGCATCTCTGGAAATATTAATTCCACATTTTGGGCAGGCTAGGAGACAGTAAGTAAATAAGCAAGCTGTGGCACTTGCAATCTCTGTAGTTTTATTTAAAGTGACTGCCTATGCTCTACATGCTTGTGTGGGTATTAAAAATACCAAGAAGAAAGCATGTATCCTTTATCTGATACCGCCCAAGGCAGCTTCATGGTATGGCCCATTTAATGCCATTGAGCACAGTCCATTGAACATTAAGAACCCACCAGAAACAGTAACTGCCTGTTTTCCTCCTGAAAACTCACACGAACCGCCGCGTCCCAAGCCCTCTCCATCACTGGCCTCTATATTTCTCGTTTGTAACAGTGTCAGTGCTGCCTCTTGGTCCCACGTGGAGATGTTTCACATCACCCTTGCACAGGAGCAGTGAAACGCACACGGGCTCCTTCCCTCAGCCGAGATCCTGTTCAAAAGTGTTTCCCCTCCAAGGAAAAGGCCAGTTTTCCATGGCTGCTCCTGGGCAGTGGGTGGGATGTTGCTGGAGAATCAGGGAAGAATCACTGTGTGATCAGTGATACAGCATTTTATAACATCAACCGGTTTTCCTAAGCTCTTGTGTGCTGTGCTCATGAATTCAATAAAACTGCTTCTGAATGAATGTACAGTTAGATTTCACTGCTGGGGAGGGGTGAGAAGTACAACGGGAGGGAGCACTCATCCGATCGAGCTGAGAAATACTGGTCTGGAGGGCTATCATATTGTTTTCTCTACTCTGTTATTAATATCACTTCTCCTTTGTTTTTGTGCCAAGGTTATAGCTACATGTTAACCTTCATCAGTCCTTCTGATGATAATGGTGTAAGTGAAATACCATTAAAATTATCTTCCTGTATGTTTAAACCACTCCGGCACTTCTCCAGGCAGTATTTGTGCCCCTGCTTATGCTGCAGACCCTGGTGACCCTCGAATACTTTTATTTACGACAGCCTAAGCATCATTTCCATGGCAACATGCTTTTCAAGCTGCAGATTGAGGATTGCAATTTCCTAAGCAATAGAAGAAGCAATGGTGGATTTTTTTTCATAATCAGCTAGTAGCAACTTTCATGTGCAAAGTGATCAGCCACGACAAATCATTCGAAAGCCACGTTACAACCAAGGCAATTTTAAAGCTCAGCATGGTTAACCTAAAAATAAGCGAGTTAGATCCAGTTGTTTAATGGAAATGAAGATCATGCAACGATATCCTCACTGCTGCTCTGGTAAACTGGCTTCAGCTTGCTCTGTGCTTCAGCCCAATGAGGAGCAGAGCAGTTTGCTCCACTACAATGACACACGATTTACAGGAAGACTACTACAATTATAATCTATATGGTTTTGGACAAAGCTTTCCCATGTTGGAGGAGACAACAAAGCCTGTTTGAAAATGACCCAAGCTGTCAACAAAGGAATGTTATTACAGATATGTTAGTTAGTGGCTTGTGTGAAATTGCACTTAGTGCTTTCTGCCTTCAGAGAGCACCGGGGTGGAGCTGATCCCTGAGTTGGAAAATCTGCCTGTGCATACCCCTGCGCCAGCAGAGCCCTTCCCGTTATCACTGATAGAAATACACAACGGCGTCTGTGGGGAAACGTGGCTCAGCAGCGCCACAGCAGCGCTTCCCTCCTCAGAATCAATCTTCAAAAGCGGTAAGTGTTGTCACTCCACAAACAGGGAAGCTGAGGTGCAGAAAGATGCGATGATGCGTCTGAGTTTGCCCCGGTTGACAGTCAGAGGTGCTCCCTGGAGTCCCAGGACACCACCCTGTCTATCAGGGGCCAAGCAACATTTATCAGAGTGAAGTGTTTGAAGGCTCGAGCCGTCCCCTGCTCAGACAGCTGGATGCCCACACCACCGAGGCCATTGCTGCTCACTGGAGGACAGCATTTCTCACAGCTGCTCTTCTCACCATCTCTCACATGCAGAAAATTTGCATTAAAAATACTGCTTTAAGGAATTCAGAAAAAGGTGAGGATTTTCTTTCCTGTTGGATTGTCCTTGAGAGCCATGAAATCTCCTGTCACATCCGGGCAGGATGTGATGCTGACCCGGCCAAGCCCAGGGAACTGCTGCGTACCCCAGTGACTGGCTTTAGCAGGATTTCTGTATTGCCAGTTACTTGTGTCTCTGATTTCCAAGTTAGACCTTAATGGTGAGGATGTCCCTATATCAGAGATAAAATATCTAAGTCATGCTAGAAATTATTCCAAAGAAAATAGGAGTTGTTACTGTTTCTTTTCCCCCAGAATTATTTCGGTGACAGCTAAAGAAATATGAAATTACATTCTGTAACGGTAGGGGTACATCCCTACTCGATAAAAAAACATGGTCATACTGATTTATGTTGGGCCTGCAGCATTTTTTGCCCAAAACTTCCACTGGTTTTGAAAGCATTAGGACAGCAGAGGGGAACTCTAGGTTTAGTGGTCCCCCACTTCTTGTGAGATATGGCTGGTCATTAACTCTTCTGGAGGACACTGAATAACCACTGCCTTTCAACACTAGATTTTGCATACCAGGGACCGGTTAAGTTAGCGTTCTTGGCTTTTAGATACTGGACCAAGCACGCCGCAGAGCTCAACATCAAAAGCTTTCAGAACATCAAGACCTGCAAGAAGCCCTGGACTAGATGACCTTCAAAGGTCCCTTCCGACCCAAACCGTTCTATGAGTGCATGATTCTCTGACTAAGGACACTGATGTGTGAGCACATTAGTGCACCCCGGCACCCTCCTCCCTTTGAAGTCGGTTGTCAGACTTGATTTGGAGTCTGAGCACGTGGGTTGGGAAATCAGGGAACCACTAAACATGTTCTGCCCTAGGGGAAGCGCTCACCCTCCTACTGGCGGGTGATGGAAGGAGAGGAATGTTTTTCAGCCTGCCCTTATGGTTTCAGACTTGAACTTGGAACTGTTTGTTTTTGCTACGCCAGCCCTTCCGCCCTAGTTAATAGTCAACTTTGAAACCCAGCTTTATGTCCCATGTGTTTGATTTACATTTCAAATGCAGGGCCAGCAGGGCAGGCTGTCTAAATCACTTGTCAGCATAAGGGAAGGAGGTGACACAGTGGGAGGAAAAAGTGAGATGCAGCTATGGCCCAGCAGAAACGCTCAGGCAGCTGGGCAGTGCTGTTACTGGGAGAGTCCCCAGCAAGTGACAACTGCTCACCTTGCCTAAAGGCTGAGGTCTAGCCTAGGCAACACACAGGGACCAGCTTTTCTCCTTTGATTTGCACTAAATTCCTCCAACTCTGCAACCCTGTATCCTGTTTTCCTTACCCACTGCAGCTGTACGTGGAGGAGTTGAAAAGACCTAGCAAGAGGATTTTCTTTTGAAACCAAAAATAGCCTGTCATTATTTTTTTTTTTTTTTTTTTGGACAGGCTTTCACAATCTTAAATTTATCCC
>NW_010411129.1:0-5012 GCF_000710305.1 Buceros rhinoceros silvestris | reverse complement strand
ATTTTTTTTTTTTTTTTTTTTTTGGTCAGCATGTCACAATCTTAAATTTATCACCGATCTGCAGCTGAATTGACATACAGGAAACCTGTCTAATCACGAGTCGCAGGGCACAGGGCAGGGCGAGTTCACCAACCACTCTTCAAAACTGTCTGCCTGGAAACATCATTTTCAGCTGCTCTTTGATGAGGGAACATCAAGGAGCAGAGCGACTGCACACACCACACAGGCCAATACCAAATGGTTTCTAGGGCCAGTCAATGCAGCATTGAGGAAAGGGGAAACATTTGCAAAATAGGGCAAAAATGAATTAGATGTGTTTTAAAGCAATTACTTTCCGGACTGTTTACTCGGAATGACATGAATGTGATAGGCCCATCCTTAGAGACCTTCACGGGCTTGACCTGATGGATGTGGTGATGCCTAACACTACCCTTGCTGTTGCTGCCCGGAGTCGTGCGTGTTTCGACAGCTCACGGGCAGAGTCTCGCTGGCTGCCATGCACTGCCCTGATGCATTCGTACAGCAGGAGGACATCTTCCTTTCATCTTTTAAATCGAACACAAGATCCTTGGGCTGCGGAGGGAAGAACCCCTTGTGGAGATGGCAGGTGGAGGAGCCAATGTGAAGGCACACGCGCAGCACCATCAGAGGTTTTCCTGGAAATTGCTACTTCTGCTTCTTGCAAGCACATTAAAAACTACCTGCCAGGGTCAGCTGACAAAAATCCCCATAAATTCATTTACCAACTTTATTCCTGGAGAACTGCTTCATTTCTTCATAGCTGCAGTTTCTCTCGGTTTATTTTAGTGACGTTTCTCTCAGTTTATTTTAATTCCTTGCTCTCGGTTCCACTACACGTGTCCTCTATATTGCTAGAAAGGCACTGATTAACATGAGCTGTGTTACCAGAAATCACTTTCCTGGTCCTGGTCCTTGGCTCGTTTCTCACTCATTTCCCATTACCTTCCTATTTTAAGGCTGCATGCATGACATACCTGTCAGCTAGATCCACTCTAATATTTATCCAGTAATTTAATCAGTGAATTTCATGGTAGGTTGCTAACTACATTGATGATTTTCTCCTTGTTCACATAGCTTGGGTTGTGGTGTGTTAGGGAACTGGAAGGCTGCAAGTTCATGGGGATGTATGAACTCAGTGAAGTTTATAAACTGCAAAGAATTTCTCCTTTTCTTGCAGCCCTGAGGCCTGTGAGGTGCCTTGGCCATGTCTTGCCTCAAGGGGAAGGGAGAAGTGCTGGAGACTGCTGACACTTGGGCATCGATGTGACGCTGCATCAGCCTCAGTTGTGGGCCAACCTCTGGCACACGTCAAGGGAAGAGCAAACAGGAGAGGGGCAGAGTCCGTTGAAAGAGAGAGTGAGGGATTTTAGCTTTACACTTCGGAGGACATCCCCCTTTTTCCCCCTCCAAATCCCCAACCTGTCTAAAGCCAGTCACTCAGGAGAGAGAAACTACAGTAGTAGTTTCATAGGAGACTGTTCTCCCCAAAGAAAGCTCTTTCTTAAGCCAATCCCAGCTTCCAGGCTAGAACAACTTCAGGAGATATACCAAACCTCCAGGCTATGCTCTTCAGGCTGGTCGTGCTCACCACGATCCCAGGCTGGAGCACTGCAAGCTAGAACGACTTCTTTAGAGCCAGGCACCAAGGCTGAGCCCTCCCAAGCCATCCTGCTGTGTGACCCAGGGTTGATAAGCCCTAGGGCTTGGTGGTTTGGCCGGTGAGCCCTTTCCTCACCTCAAAACAGGGCCTCAAAGAAAGGGAGGAGCAAGAAGTGGCACCCTTTTGTAGCGTGAGTAAGAGCTCAGCAATACAGCAATATGTTCCCCCGGGGCAAGGTATGCTCCACACGCAGTGATTTCAAAAGAAGTTTAAAAAAAAAAGGAATGAGGAACTAACTCAACACACCCTGTAGGTAGGTTCTGGCTTCCCCAGCAAGAATTGTAGTATAAACTTCCAAATAGTATCATCTGCTTAATGTGTATAAAGAGCTTTTCCTTTTTCTTGTTCCCCCTCCTCAGACCTGAAACCACTGCTTCTTTAGCAGATAAAGCTCTGCCTTGACAGGATGGGAGAGATGTTGTATATGTGTAGATATAGATACTCTATCATCTATTTCCATTAATAGGTATTAAGAACAGGGATAGAAAGGATAATCTCACTCTGTTGCATCCTGTGCCCAGTCTCCAAGAATCCTGTTACTTAATGTTTGAAACATCCTTCAGAGGTAGATGGATATAATCGCCCCCACTCATTCCTGGCTCGGGACACAGCAGCACTCAGAGACACGCTTACGGCAAGCACTGGCTCTGGCTACAGCCATTCTGCACTTCACATGCATATGCTTAAGGGTTTTGCTGGACTGGCTGAGCTGGTGTGGTTGATATGTTGCAGGATAGGGCAGGAAGGCAGGGAGAGATTAAGGCTTTTATCATGTTCCCAAGAAAGTTCAGTACAAAGTTTCATTGAGTTCCGTGGAAGAGACACTGTCCCTAAATGGTTTGCACAGCTGGGAAGGAAGCCCAGGAGATGCTGGTGTCCCATCCTTTCCTCTAACCACTAGGCTACAATTCTCCTCAAAGAAGTATGAGACATGGGGGGATTTATGATCTTTACAACCCTGCAGGTTGCTCTGAAAAGAAGCAATAAACTGATATAATAACTAATGAAAATCTGTAATACTTCCATAATAATATAATTAATCCTGCAGCAAACTGTGCAGAAAGGCTGCATGAAGTGTAAGTGCAAGGCTGGGGACCGTGTCTTTCAGAATACCTGGGCAGTTTTACCAAAACTGCAGAGATTGAGACAACCTTGTCGGAAGCGAGGATTTTTTTTGCCTGTACTGCTTGTCCTTAGCTAAAATGCTAGAAGTGATTGCATTTTCCTGGGGTATATCTCCTGCAGAACTGGCACGAGCTGTATTAGGAAATAACTTCAAACTTACTGAAACTCAAAGCACTTTTAGTGTATCAGTAACCTCCAACAGTTCTTGCTAATTGCTGCAGTAATAGCGCCTTCACTTCTCTAACGGCATTAACTGACTTTAGCACGTTAGGAGTATGAAAAAAATTCTAGGCTAGAACATCTCTTCTTAAGTCTTCTGTAGATACACTCAGACTAGGTAGCTCAGTGTGTCCTGGCGTTCCCAAAGCTCTCTGAAAAAATGATAATAATAATTGCAATGTATTAGTTAGTCCTCAGGGATAGCTCCATTTTCCATGCATGTAACCTTTACTGCTTTGGGATGCCAGCTATTTGTTTTGGCAGCCTGGAACAGCCCATAACTTCACCATGATAACCATTTTTAGTTCAGCCTCTAGATTTTTTTTTCCTTTTTCAAATCCATCTGTCCTGAGAAGTCGAATTCCTGATTTTATCTTGTGCCACCCACCCTCTTTACTCCTCAGAATAATCCCTTGTCCTCTTGCCTTGCTCTCTGGTTTTCCTTTGCCTCATTCTCAAAGAGATTCATGTTTCTGTTTCGCTCTGTCTGTGTTAAATACTTTAGTCCCTGGACTAAATTTCTGGACTCTGAGGTAAGGAGGTTACATATTTATTACCTTGCAATAACATCGGAAATACTTTTGTTGACTCTACTAAGGAACAAGAAAAACACCCCAGAAATAATTTTCCTGCCTGCCAGCTCTGAGTATTACATGTAGGATGTGGATTGATAATTGCTGCATCATTATTGGGAAGAGAGATTCTGCAAAGCTGTTGATTATGGGTGCATGCACGAGAAAAGAAACCACCTCTTCCCCCCATCCTTCTGTGTTGCTTTCAGAAGATAGAACAACAAAAACATCTCGGCAAGAAAAATCATTCAGTCCAGCTGGCAGTGGTTTGCCATTCATCAGGTTCATTCAGGCTCTTTTCATGGGTAATACTTTTTTCAGATATCCACCATCCAAATCTAGAAAGAAGGCGTGGGTGTTTTCTGTCTTTGAAAAGAGAAAAATAGCCATTTTGATGATGACAGTGAGACTGATGGAGAGCGTAAACAAAGTGCAGAGTGAGATGTGAGTACCTGGTGACAGCCCTCGGCTCATTTTGATCTCCACATCATCCTGAAGGCAGCTGTGAGGAGGCTGCAATTAAATTATAGCAGAACATGGGGCTATACCACGTTGCTCCAGGACCAAGTTCAGGCCAGAATCTGCATGAGACAGAAAGGACACGGGTCAGTCTTTGCCCTGTTCCTTCAGAGTGTGTCCCTCGTGAGCTACCCAGCCTTTGCACTGCGTGCTCTCAGCAGCTGGCCAAGAGCAATTAGTCCTGAGCAAACCCAGTGATGGGGAGAAGAATTATGTTGAAGAGTTGTCTTAGGAGTGCTGAGAAAGTGGCAGGGATTTGAGAGACAGTGGAAAAAATACTTCTGGTAGAACACGTATTTCTTCACCAGTGTTTTAGGTGTAGGAACAAGATGATGTTGAGTGTTTCTTGCTTCCCACGGAGTGAAAAGCTGTTCCTTCAGGTTCATCCCAAATAATCTGTGTGACTAATTCCCTCTTGGAGTTAGCTGGGAGAGACGTGTTGGTCTGCTATGCGGAGAGTTAGCAGGGATTATCTGGTTTACCACAGTCAGCTTTCCTGCACTCCAGAGCCACTCTTACTCCCAGCCAGATGTTCAGAGGTGGGCCCAGCAACTGTGCGGTGCTTCACCAGACCCTCGGAGTCCTCACTGACAAGTAATTGCACAAAATACTTTTTATTTGCTTGGCTTGTCACGGGAGCCATGTGAAACTGCCTCACAGGCTGGATTCAGCTACTGGGACTCCCACTCGCCCGTTCGTGGTGGACAGTCAGGGGCTTTTCTGGGTTTTGAACTTCTGCCTCCTTGAGGGACTCGTAATTCCCTGTTTTCGATGACAATCAAGATTGCTCAACAAACTCTGCTGCTTTTGGGGAACTGATGTGTAGATATTCTTTGATAACATTAATGGGTTTCCTCCTGTGATTAGGAACAGATGAATATTAAAATAATTAATAT
>NW_010411128.1:0-4229 GCF_000710305.1 Buceros rhinoceros silvestris | reverse complement strand
TTTTTTTTTTTTACCCCAACTGTGGAATGGAGGAATTAGTTAATTTATATCCATTTATCTAATGGCTATAAACGTGAGCAAAATATAATTTGTTACAAATCCTTGATGTAAATCTTTTTTGTAATTATATCAAGCAGTCATATAATTCTGATTTTGTCTTCCTCTATTATTCTATATATGCTGCACCTCTAGGGTCATCTTCAATGAGACATGGACCAGGATCATTTTGCTTCTTCATAAAATTATTCCACTGGATAGTAATTGCTTTCAAAATTTTGATGCAAAAAATTAAGTGGTTTTAAGAATTCATTCCTGCCTAACACGAATTTTTAAAGTAATAAAAATAACCTTATTAGAATATATGCTTGAGTTTTATATGTGTATTTAATGTCTAAAGGTGATGCAAGTTACTTT
Organism: Buceros rhinoceros silvestris; assembly: GCF_000710305.1. Taxonomy (NCBI): domain Eukaryota; kingdom Metazoa; phylum Chordata; class Aves; order Bucerotiformes; family Bucerotidae; genus Buceros; species Buceros rhinoceros. The sequence continues at coordinate 3,815 of NW_010411128.1, read as the reverse complement.
GTTATGCTTTTACTGCCCAGGCAGTGTACGTAGAAATATATTTATAGAGAATTATGTCTTCTTGTACATGCTGCTTCCAGCTGTTTGTGACCAGATTGTGTTCACGAGAAACACTTTAACTACACCTTAAGTATGGGACTTCCAAACTACATAGATTTCTCAGCTTCTACCAGTAAATGCTCAAAGACAATTTATTTCTCAACAACTGCATATGCATGAGTGCACTCCAACACCATCTAAAAACTTCTGACTATTCTGCCAGCATACGTTCTTTAAACGCTCCTAATGGGGCCTATGATACAGCAGCTGATGCCTGGGCTGGATGTTCCCATGCTCACTGTTTCCTGGGAAAATAGTTATGAGTTCAAACACCAACAAGGGAGATTTAAGTGAGACACAAGGAGACTAAAAATCTAATCTAAGGGTACCTATATATTGTAGCAGAGTCCCTGGTGGTGAGCCTGTGGGCTGATAAACAAAGGAGGTGGCTTCAGAGGTCAGATCTGCAAGTTGTCCCTTCCAGTCCTGAAATCAGTAGTCACTTGGAGATGTAGCTGTAGCAGTAAAATCAGTTTCACAGATGACTGGTGAGCATGTTCCCCTGGAAAGAAGGAAGATTTGAGTTTCAGTTCCTCTTCTAGTAAGTACATGATCGTGTATCTTATGTGAAATAGGCACTACATAAAAAACCCAACATGATATCTTTCAATTAGAATATGGGCAATTGTCCTTACAATAAAGATAACTTGCCCATTTTGCTGACTGTCTTGGAAATCACTTCCAGGCATGTTCTACTACAAGCTAAGAAGACTTAAAGAGATTCCTACGTCCTTGTAGTCCAGAATCACAATTTATTATCGGGGGACTGCCCAGTGACCCAAACTAAAACTTTTCTTTTAGCCAGAAAAAGACACATTGCAAATAGAAATCTTTTCCATCAACCACTCTGCTGAATTGCAAATGAAAACTAATTGCACTTAAAATATGGAAAGATTAATGATCAGTGTTTCTCTACTGGTTGAATGTCCAAGAGAGAACAATGTAAATCATATTGTGAAATTCGTGCCCCTCTGACATTATAATTTATTTTGGGCAAAATCATGTAGGAAGAAAATAGATGCTACCTTAGTGCTGACTGACTTTAGTTCAAAATGGTCATAATTTTATGGGTTTCACACAAAGGAGACACGATCTGGTATGAAAGAGCACATTGCCTCAAAGGACCATCCATCTCAAATATATGTCTCAATCCATACCATCTGCATTAATCTACAGCGGTTGCAGCCATTTATAACAGGATTCTTCAGACAGTGAATGGATCACAGGGGATCTTCAGAGGACCATCCAGCTGGAGCCAGGCCAGAAGACGTTTTTGAGGCCATGCACCTAGATTTTCCCAGTCCGGTTCAGCTTGTCTGTATTCTTTTTGATCCATCTGTTCTACTACATCTGATTACTTCCATTTCAGTTGATTAAAATGTGATCCCTAAGGAAGGAAAGAGAAATGAGGACAGCTTTGGACAATCGGTTGTCTGAAAACAACCAGAAGTGTCTGAGGTTATGCACTTGACTGTTCTGCCGTGTTGACCAACACTAAACATTTTAGAAGATAGGCACGTTGTCAAAGGTCTAAATGTGTTTTGTAGGCGCATGGCTGCAAGGTGTCCCAACACTTGACTGTTCTGCCGTGTTGACCAACACTAAACATTTTAGAAGATAGGCACGTTGTCAAAGGTCTAAATGTGTTTTGTAGGCGCATGGCTGCAAGGTGTCCCAATGCATCATTGTTCTTGGAGGACTAGTTCAGCAAGTCCCCAAAAGCATTTTTTAGCTTTTGGCAGTAGTTTGTTCCAGTCTGGTCAACATAACCATGGCCACGTATCTTCTTGGAGGGTATTCCATTCTCACACAAGAATGGCTAGATTTTTCACTCAGAAATCCAGAGCTGCTTCTGCCTTCCATTTATGGCTGCTTGTATATTCACAGCTCCAAGAGAACTGTTGTCATTCTTGCTGACTAACCTGTGTCTCTGCCTACCAGTGTGTGTCCTTAGATGAGCTCATCTCCTTTTTGCAGGAGGTGAAGTAAGGCTTGAAGATTCTATCTCTAGACAGACTTTCTACTAAGGAAGTTTGGTTTTCTCCCTTTTCAGCATATAATTTTTGCCTCATGCTCCATCAAATATCATATATGGAAATAATAATCATCCATATACATACAGGGGGAGGGTGGGCCCTGACAAGACATTACTTGGGAAAGCATATACAGGTTACTGTGGTTCACAAGCTGACATATGTTTGCAATGTTATGTTGCTGATGCTGAAAAAAATATAAAAATCCAAAGATCACACTGGAATGTATAAACAGGATAGTAGCTTGCAAATTGTATTGTTGGTAAAGTCCATAAAGACAGTGTACCTCAAAGAACTTTATTTATTAAGGAACAGCTTTAAGGAAACCTGTTCGTCCATATGTCTGCTCTCAGAACAGAAGCTACGATTGGTGCACTGCTACTTTTTCTGGGAATAGTCTTTCAAGAAATAAATCTAAGAGTGACTAGTTTCAGCAGATTTCATTGCTCATTCTCTGAGCTTACTTAATTCTTTATACTTGAAATAAAGTTCTTTGTTTTGCCAGTTTCTGTGAATCATGAATTCTTACCGTATTCATCATCACTCTTGTCCAAACTGCTCTTACCTTTTGATTCTCAATCACTTCTTTGCAACTCAGATCTCCAGCTGCTGTAGATCTGTCGATATTGTATACCTTAAATGAGATGTTTGAGCCCTTAATATTTTCTTCCCTCTCACCTGTCATTCTGAAAAAGTTATACTTTTTCTGTGAAACAGCCAGTCATCAGAGTTCCTTCACCACCTTTTTGAGATGCCAGTTCAGTCACAGTTTTGGTTGTACATTAACCACCCCAGTGCCTCTTGCTTATTTCTCACAATTCTTGTGTTACTATTCAGCCACTTAAATTTGATGGATAGATTTAATCATGATAGAGCAATGGGAGAAGGCACAGAAAAGAGGATGAGAGGACAATCTCCCTGAGTTTTAGACCCTCAGGCTGTTGTGTGGACCTTCAGATGCTGCTGTGCTCCTAGTTTAAAGCATTAGTCATTAGATTAGCAGACAAGCTCACAAAGATGCTTTTCCCCTTTATCATGATGTAGAATACACTCTTGTTCAATGCAGCATTGCTGCGTGTTCAAGATGTGACGGTTTAAAGCATTAGTCATTAGATTAGCAGACAGGCTCACAAAGATGCTTTCCCCCTTTATCATGATGTAGAATACACCCTTGTTCAATGCAACATTGCTACGTGTTCAAGATGTGACACCATCTCACAGCATTCCTTTTCCCTGGGTCTCACTGAACTGGAACTGAAGTTAACATCTCCCAAGGTCTCTGCTCTCTCCTCTGTTCCTAGAGTATAGTAACAAAATTCAGTGACTCATGAAAATATTATGGACAATACACAGCTTGAAAAAATACAATACGTGTATTCAAAATGCCTGTTTCATTAAATAAGTGTTCATAGTGTTTATCCAATAATGTAGAATCATAGAATCATAGAATGGTTTGGCTTGGAAGGGACTTTAAAGATCGTCTTGTTACAACCCCCTTGCCATGGGCAGGGGCATCTTGAACTCTTTCAGGAATGGGACATCCAAAACTTCTCTGGACAACCTGTTCCAGGTTTCACTCACCACCCTCACAGTAAAGAATTTCTTCTTGATATCTAATCTAAAACCACTCTCTTTCAGTTTGAAGCTGTTATCCCTTGTCCTATCACTACATTCCCTGATAGA
>NW_010411127.1:6951-31186 GCF_000710305.1 Buceros rhinoceros silvestris | reverse complement strand
TGTGATTCACCTAATCCTCATAATGGCTCATTTTCTGTAGTGTGAAAAAACACCCAGGGTGTTTTGGGTGGGAACAAACCCCAGACACACGCACGAGCCCACCACAGAACTGCTGTGCAGAACAGAGTAAGTGGAGCATGTCATAAGCATTTCAGCACTCTTCAGTGTACGGTGGAGGAGACAGCTTCACTTTGACAGCAGAACACATCTCGGATTTCGGCAGGAGATTTCAGTTAGTTAGTTACTTTTGATCGTCGATAAACAGAGAACGTTTAAGGTGCTGATTATTGTGTCAACAGCTTCTTAAGTCACTGAAACTGAGCCAACCCTTAGATAAATAACAAATGACCTTTGTATTGCTTTTTCTGATGTCCTTAGCCCAGCCAACTTAATTCTTTATTTTTGATACTTGCATTGCAGTGAGGGGTACAGACACCCGCACGCATCTAGTATTCCCATCGTTGTACTATCGGGATACCATATCTCTTATTCATGTCTGGAGATGGATTTAAGAGTCAAATCCTCTATCCTGAGGGATTATATTAATTATGCCTTGCCTTTTCCTGTGGCTGCTCCCCTCAGTGTTGACAAAACTTCAGAGTGTGGGAAGAAAGTTGGCTCAGGATTTGTTACTGTTTAAGCTTATCTTAATTGCTGGTTGTAAGAGCAACTCCTAAATGACTTTAAAAAGATATGTTTTGGCTTTGAGGCTAAAATTTCTTTCAATATTGGGCTGATAACATGCAGCTCACAGGGAAACAAATGTTTTGAGGTGATTGTTCTCATCTTCGTTACTGATTGTCAGCGGGGAGTGGGTTATGTATCATCCTTTAGTCGTGTGCGGCTGAGAGTCCTTTGAACAAACAGAGCCAGGCCTCGGGAAATGCTGAAAACCCAAGGAATTGTTCTTCAGTTCTGAACAAATGTCTGCTGTGGAACAGGCAGTAAACGGAAAAGTCTTTCCTTTCCAGTCAAGTGTTGCGTATGGAAAGGTTCCTGGGTGTTACCTCTACAGGCAAGTCAACTGTTTTTAATTAGAGCGTGGCTTGAACACTGTTACTGCCTTCCACTGCCGTTTACTGTGGTCTTTTAAATGCTGAGCTAAAACGAGCATGTGGATGCCAGTAAACTTTAATGAGGTCTGTTAGTGTATGTGTAGTCGCTCTTGACTGAGTTCCATGCTTGGAATTGTGAGTTCTTCATTAAAGTGCTGCTCTGGTTGCCTGACAGCATTAAAGGATAAGCTATTGTAAATCAGGTGCTGCAGTTAAGTGTTGACCTTGTAAGTGCAGAGACATCGATAGCTCTCCAGATAGAGAGGGGGGAGCTGCCTTCCGGTTTCAGAAAGTACCACTTTGAAAATTTCAGTCTGTTTTCTTCCTCTCACCACTTGCTTTAATTAATTTGTTCCTCTTGTTTTATGTTAAACTGGGGGCATTGTTGCAAAATGGATATGTTGCCAGTATTCTCTTCTGTAAAGCTAAAGCACAGCCCTGGCAGACTTAGGTTTGGTATTTTGTAACAGCTGTTGAGACCCTTGAGAAATCTACTCTACACACTATTTGTTTAGAAAGTGGATCTAGAAGACATTAGGTCAGCAGTGAAGATAGACATCAACTAGCCTAGTTAACTGTTTAGATTTTAAAAATTGAAATTACTTTCTTTTCTAAGAGGATTTTTCTTTTTCCTGAAAACAGACCGGAAGCTTTTTTAATGAACTATTTTAAATCAGATTTCTTCATCAAAGTGGTAAGATGAGATTGGGTTAAAAGAATGGAAGATAAGCAGTGGTGTTAGCTCTGATGTGCTCTAGATAGGTAGATCACTTAGTTACCAAAGTCTGGAAAATTTTCTTCCATCTGTGTAAACTGTGTGGTTTGGGCAAGGGGTGTTCTTCCTGAAATGAGTATATAAGTGACAGAGCTAAATCTTGTTTACTCAAGCAATACGGTCTCTTCTAGCTTTGGGAGTCTCGTACATGGGCACACTGGTCCCAGAATTTATGGTATAAATATAACAGAAAATCTGTGAGTTGGGCGTTTCTAAAGAAATGGTGATACACGTCATTCTGCATAAATTTTGCCTAGTAGAATTGTATCATTCTGCTTAGAAGTTTTTCTGCCTGCTGTGATGCTGTGCTTGTGCATCACACCCTTGGATGCACTGAGAGAAGATTTAAGGTTGCTGTGATGATGAGTATTTGCATGGCACAAGCTATATGGACCTGAAAGGTACTGCAGAGTAAATAAATAACTGCCAGTGATTTTCTGATGGCTTTTGACTGAAGTTGGTCTTTTTTTGTTGCGGAATCCTTCTCCTTTGTCAGCTGCCTGGTTTTCCCTTGTCCCATCCCCACTCTGAGAGAACCTGTTCCCCTCTTAAATCCTTTGGGGTATCTTTTCCAGCTGTGTGTTTCATCAATATTGTGTCTCCTGCGCCAGCACTCTGACTTGCTGTCTGCTATTACACATTTTGTAGCATGGCAAAGAGGCACTTTGTGTAAAACATGTGGTGAGATACAAATACGCGCTTTTCTCTTCCATGTGTGTTGGTACCTAATGTTGCTGGAGCACAACAGAAAACTCCTAATGCTCGCTGGGTAGACAGATGCTTCTGAGGCTAAAACAGTGGACTGGCTGAAGCAGAATGTAGCTAGATGAGAAGATTTTAAACTTGGTAAACTCATGTTAGTAAGTATTTTAATAGATGCCTTTTGGGCCATGTGAGGGTAGTTCATGAACTGTCATGATAGACAGACAGCATGTGTGGTGCTCCAGCCAAAGCCAGAAGTGTTACTATTTGTTGCTTGATGGTTTTTAGGTGTCACTTTAGTGGAGACCTGAGTAACTCGTGTTGGAAAAAACATTTGAGAAGTGTGTATTTAGAGGAGTAGATAGTGCTATTTTTACTGGAAGTGGAAGGGTTGCTTAGGGCAGAGGTTGAGTGGCTCCTTTGCTCTGCTGGTATGGTATTGCAGCCTTAGTCTCTAGCTCTGGGAGGTTGTATCTCCTTTCCCTCCACTGTGGCCTCTCAACGGAGTGCCATCATACTGGAAAAGTAGAGAGATGGCTTTCAGCTCTCTTTTTTTACCTTGTTCCTGCTCTCTGCTAAGTACCTCTTGTGGTGCAGCATCTGAGCTGTTCCCTGTTGGACATACTTTGATACAAGAGTAGGAAAATTTCACAGGACTTTAAGCATTGAGGAGCAGACGACTCTTACTCTCTTAGATTGAAATTTGGCAACTCTTGGCTGAGTTTCTTTATATAAATCCTTTATTTACTGAACCTGATACCTGCACATAATCAAGCTAAGTAGTTGTCCCAGAAATGGTGACCACAGAAACAGAAGTGAAAATGATGCAGCTCTTTGCAGGGGAGGCAGAGGGCATGGTGGAAAAGCTTTGCTGACCTCCTGTAAATCTTTTTTCATGCTTTAATAACAATATATTAATGCTGATTTGGACTTCCTAATTTCAGTATTGGTGTAGAATTGATATAATGACTATCTGAATATTGCTCCTGTGTTCTGATGATAGTTGGAATGTTTTACCTGGTAGATGAGGGGAAGCTTGGTCATCAGTTTCTCTGCAACTGCAGCTTCTCTTTAGAAACGAAAATACTTAGGTAGAGGGTATCCTGCAGGGCCACTCAGTTTCAGTGCAGGGGTTCAGCCTCTGACCCCCAAATTGCTGCTTGGGAGAGAAAGAGCAGCTGCCTGGGCATGGGGAGCACCCAGGGCCTGCAGCTGGGGAGGAGGAATCGTGGTGCAAATCTCCTGTTGATGACCACTGGCTATCCAGGGAACAGAGCGTGTCATAGGGACTCTTTTCTTTAGCGTGGTTTTGCCTGTGCTCTTAGGTAGGCTTTTGTTGCTCCCAGCTGGGGGTGAAGTGGTGGTGAAATGTCAGTTTTATCAGGCATCTACTACTCCAAAAGATAAAGCCCCCTAAATAGCATCCCAGGAGAGGACTGTGGTGGGAGTCCAGCAGTCAGCCAGTGGCGGGGTGGGGGGAGGCAGCTGGACTGTTTCAGTGAGACATTTTAGTCACCTAGAGTTTTGAGTTTGTGCACCTTCCCGATGTCGTTCACTTTCACCTTCAGGATTATTTGTTTAGTCAGCTGGCTAGCAAAGTTTTTCAAGTTCTTAATCCTTGCGTTTAAACAAACTGCAGTATGCTGGAAGGTTTTGCCCCTTGTGTTCCCCGCAGGAATCTGTTTGTATCTGATGTTTCTTCAGTCAGGAGCCACGCCAGCAGTAATTTCCCTGTTTTTCACTAAAGAAGCTCGGGTTGTTTCTTACACGTTTCTAGGAACAGGATAGCTGTCTTGAAGTTCTTGTAGAGAATTACTACCAAATCCTCTTTAGACCTCTGACGCTGGAGATAGGTGACCCTGCCGACGCTAAAGATAGATTTCCTGGGCTGCCGGCTGCCTCCCTGGAGCAGTGCAGCTTCAAGCAGATGGCCATAAATGGAAAGAGCAACTGGAGAGAGCCGGCGTACCTTAGCGAAGTGTGGATGATGGGCAACAGGTGCTTCTGCAGTCGCTGCTTTTAAAACCCTTTGCAAGGGTGAGGAATATAGAGGTGGCCCTGAATAGGATTGTGGTTTTAATTTTGATAAGTTGGTTCTTTTTTCGTGTTGCTGCCGTGGTCAAGTTGCTGTGATCTGTGCTGTATCAAAGCTAAATGTACTCTCTTGAGGTTATTAATTACTTAGTTTTCATTAAGTTTCAAAACTTGAAAGAGATACTTTTACCTTCTTCCCTCAGTTACTGCTTAACCCTCCCAGTTGCATACTGGTGGTTATGCTTTGTTTTGTTTTTTTTTTTAACAATCAAGCCTGCTAAACCCAACTCACAGATACTTTTAATGTCAGGAAATGAAACTGGTTTTATCTATTTTGCAAACTAATGCTGTATTTTTATAAATACTTACATGTTTATCCAAATAGACTGAAAACCTGGAGAGAGGTGGCCTTTAGGTTTAATGGGATAATAATTGGAGATGGTACTATTTCCTTGCTCTCTGTTAGTTTATAACCACGCTCATTACAAACTGGTTTGTTCTGGTTATCTTGAAGGCAGAAGACACATCCCAGAGGTCCACTTCTGTAAGCTCTTGAACACCTCATAGAAATGAGGAGCTTGGTGGTGAACTTCTGGTCTAATCTAGGAAGTGACAGCATTGGTGCTGCATGTCCCATGTCTTCCCTAACATTTCTGTTGACAGGAAGGTATGAAAGGTGTGAAGACCCCTGATGATTTCCATGTTTAAGACCGAGTAGTGCAGTTGTACAGCAATACACGTGGAGCTCTTTAAGTAATCTGTTCTCATTAATTTTTTTTATCCTTCTACAGTGGAAGCATCAGGTCATGGAAGCAATGTGCACTGCACGGATAAGACATTTGAAGCTGCGGAGGCCTTGCTTCATATGGAGTCTCCTACCTGCCTGAGAGATGCCAGGAGTCCTGGTATGTCAGCCACAGTTCCTGCTCTGTGAGCCATTTTTCCTTCCACTAATTAGTAAAACAAGCAAACTGGGAAACCTGCTTCTGTGGAGAACTGTATGCTGTGTGAAACACGTGCTTGCTTTTTCAAAACTACTGATTTGTTTGAGGTTTTGTGTGATGTTTCCACCCTGTAACAAGCATATTTATGCCATAAATAATTTCTCTGAGAGAGATTGTTGGGTAGAGATCCTTGAGTAGCTACTACATGTTTAAAACGAACTTTTCCATCAGGAAACACTTTTTCACCTTGAAGGTGATGGAGCCCTGCCACAGGTTGCCCAGAGAGACTGGGGAGTTTCCTTCCTTGGAGATCAAAAAACTGTCTGGACACGTGGGCAACCAGTTCTGTGTGGCTGTGTTCTAGCAGGGGGTTGGACCAGGTGCCCTCCAACAGTTACTCCTAGCCTCGACCATTCTGTGGTTCTGTGAATTCGACATTTTTAATTGCTTAAAACAAAGTGTTATTTTAAGGGAAAAGTATTTTTGTCTGTTTTTCTATTTTAGAAGTAGTATCTGAATACACTCTGCAAAAAGTTATCAGTTTGGAAAACCAAAACTTGATCATGACTTTAATTTGAGGTTCCTTCTGCAGTTACTTAATGTATGTTGGATAAAATAATGGTCAAACTGAAACCCCAAAACTACAAAATAGGAAATGGAGATTGGAATAAGGATCAAAAATTAAGGTCTAATTTGTTTCATTTGGGTTCATTCAAAGTTGGGTGTAGTTCTAAAGAATAGTGGCATGATGCTTGTCTTATGCCTAACAATCCTGGCAAGCATGCATGTTTTGGGGAATTGGATTGATTTTCTAGGCGACAGGTTGTTGGAGCAGAACCTTACTATACTACTGCATGTGCTTTGTTTAAAATAATTTAATGTAAGATAGATTCAAACAGTTTGGTAGAAACTTCGTCACTTTTTTTTTGTTTCCTTCCCTCATAGTGGAAGTTTTTGTCCCTCCTTGTGTGTCAACCCCAGAATTTATCCATGCAGCCATGAGACCTGATGTGATCACAGAAACTGTGGTAGAGGTATCAACAGAGGAATCTGAACCAATGGATGCTTCTCCTGTTCTAACTTCCCCTGACATCCATGAGCCCATGAAAAAGAAAAAAGGTATGTCTGGCTCTTTGTAGGAGCAATCTCAGGATTTATTTCTGATGTGCACTGCTGCAGATGGTACTGGTGGAGGTAGGTTAGATGGTCTGATTTCTCTGCTCAGGCTGATTGGTGTCTGAAATGTGAGAAAATGAGTCTGCTACAAGAAAAAGGAAATAAAAGTAGAAAGAGTATGGGCTTTGCCCGTAAAGGAAAATGGTGCCTGTCTTGTATTTTTGAAGCACAGCAAAGGAAGGGTAGAGGAGGATTCAAAGAGGACTTGCCTGAGTAATCATGCCTGTCTTGTATTTTTGAAGCACCGCGAGGGAAAGGTAGAGGAGGATTCAAAGAGGACTTGCGTGAGTAATCCTTGGGGTCTGAAATACGGATATATTTGGTGGGCGGGTAGATTCAGAGGTTCTTCCAAGGAAATGGCAGGATAAATACTAACGTACAAAACGATAAATCAGTTTACAAAATCAGTACAAGCTCTTCCTTGTGAGAGAAGAATCTTATTTGTCTTTTGGGTGCGTCTTGGAGGAGGAACCATTCAGAACCATTCAGGTGTGTGAGTTCTCATTTGGTAGCTGAATGCTTAGAGGTTTGCACCTGGTGAGGTTTATCTCTGGTCTAGTAGTTTTCTTACAGGAATCAACAGAACTCACGTAACTGTAGGAATATAGCTTTATTAGACCTTCTGGACATGCTAAGCTGGAATACTTAATTAAAATTTACAGGGGGAAAAATGCAGTGTGGTGATAAAATGATAGAAATATAAGGTCTGTGAGTTTCAGATTTAATAAAAACACACACCTAACAGATAACTGTAACTCTACTGTGAATTACCTAAGCAATAAAATTATGATTAAAGCTTTTCCATGGCTGTAGTCATACACTGGATAAACTATTTCTTTATATTCCACCGACTGACTGAATGGTCATCCTGGGCAGGTTGCGTTACAGGGCTGTGCTCAGGAGGTTCTGAAATGTTTTGAAGGTTATTTTGTAAATATTTTTTTCCTATTAAGAGTCCAAATCCTTGCTTTTTAGGTGTGTAAGGTCATTGAGCCATAGTTACAGAGCCGTAACTTTGGTCTTCGTAATTAATGCCTTCTGAAATTCAGTGTTTAACGGAAAAGATTGTTCATCAGCAAAAAATAGTGCTCCTGTGCCTGGAGGTGGGAGAGTTAATTGTTGCCGCTTGCCTTTGACTGAAGGCAGAAGCAGGGGCTGTTTTCAGCCTGCTGCCGAGGGCTATGATCCTCTTCCTGGCTTGGGCCTCTTCACTGTAAGTTAAAAGGTCACTGAAGTGTGAACGGATGAAGAAGCCGCAGGTCTTGCTGGGAGAGGATTTCCCTGGCACAGGAAGGCCGGCAGCTCTAAGCCTGCTGAGGAAGGAGTTCCCTCCTCAGCCTCCTGGCAGGGGCAGGTGGAGGGTAGGAGGTGGTGCTGGGAGCTCTGCCAGCCCGCAACAAGCCGGGGCAGGGCAGCCCTTGTGTGGGCAGCTGGGTGCTGGGGGCAGGTGAGGTTTCCAGCACCACTCAGAGCACGAGGCTGCTGGTGCCTTTCATGGCCACCTTAATGCTCTGCTGAGTGTGAATCCCCTGCGGCACCGCTTGCCTGCTGAGCGGAAGCTTTTATCTATAGCTTTTAACGGACAGGTGCAAGGTGGAAATGAACATTTACCGTTTCAGTAGTAAGATTTCTTAGGAAAAGCGGTGCTTTGATCAACACCCGTACTAGAACACCAAAAACAAAGCAGAAGAAATAATACATTTCAGAGTAAAATGGATAGAATGCAAATAAATTGAAGTTTTACTTTATTCTCTCACCTGCCAGTAACTTGTCTGAAATCGAGTTAAATCTGCTTACAAAATAAGCAACAAAATGATGAATTAAACTGGATGTGCGGTAGCAGTAATCTAAGAATTCAAATTTACCCATACCTGTAGCAAGGAAGTGACAGGGAGAAAAAATGCACAAGCTACTTCTTTCAGCAAAGACAAACTATAAACTGATTTTATTCTGCATATGATTAATACCCCCCTCCACATTTTATGTGCAGCTGGCCGTAAACCGAAGACCCAACAATCAGCTATATCTGACGGGTCTCCAGATCTAGGTATAAAGAAGAAACCTAGAGAAGGCAAAGGTATGTTTTCCCATTTATCAAGTCTTCAAAATTATGCAGCGTATGTGTATTGTATCTGCCATAGGAAATAGATCTTTAAAAATTTGGTGGATGAGTAGGAACCAATTTCATGAGAGTTTTAATTTTATTGGCTGTCTTTACATTTATTTGTACAATACCTAGCAGGAGGATGTGTGGACTGCTCTGGAAGTGCCCTGTAATACACTCTGCAGTTAACAGGCTTTCTGGTTTTTCCTTGGCTTGGCTTTGTGTTGATCGACTCGTGCTGTCTTTTGTGGTGCGTGTTAATGTACTGCTCGACACAGAGTTTGTTAAGCTGCTGAAGAAAGGCTTGTTCTTAAGTAGAAGCAGTTTATGGGCATTCCTAATAGTGCTGGTTGAAAATAGGTTTTCTCAGTGGAATCAGAAACTTCAGTGGGAATGTGATGCTTGACCGTTAGATTCAGCTTGACTTAAGGGGAAAAACAAATGATGATACGTTTCCTCACTTGGATCAGTGAGGGATTTTGTGCAGGGGAGTCGTACTTTCCTAATGTTTCTTCTGATGAGTAGTGGGTCCTTTCTTGGACTGCAAGCTCCTGCTGTTCACCCAGCAGGGAGACAGAGTAGGGCATTTGCTCACAGGCTGCCCTTGAGCTGGCGTACAGCGCATCAGCAGTCCCCCTGGTTATAGGTGAAAATCGTGCATCTCCTCCCCTTTTGCTGCACTGAAGGTTGTTTGGGGATGTTGCTATGGCTAGGAGAAACAAAGTTTGGTGACTTTCAGTGGCAGCGTGCTGGCCGAGAGAGTGTGCTGTGGTCAGCTCCGCTATTATTTTGGGATTTGTTTGAAAGCAAGATCTTCACTGTTTATGTAATTCTGTATGTGGGTACAGCTCCTGAGTCGTCACATTTGTCAGTAGGGCAAGGAGGAATGGTCCTGACATCGGGCAGATGTTAGCTCGTGAAAACCAGCACGAGCTGTGCTGGTGATTGAACTTCCGTGTGGTCACCACTGTTGTTGGCTTTGGCTTGGGATGTAGCAGCGGACCTCAATGAAGATCACAGGTTTTGCATCTGCAGTGCTTAAAAGTACATCTTGTTTAATATTTTTTTTTTATTATTGTTAAAACCTCCTTAGCTTTCTGATTCTGATTTCACTGTGACAGCTTTCCATGATCTGTACTCACGAAGTGTCCCAGTTCCCAGTTTGCTGCACAAAAAACGTTGAGAAAGGAGGCCTGGATTTCTGTCTCTTCCAGTTTTTCTCTGTACTGGTGATTTCACTAGAGCTACTTGTTTTATGACGTGAAAGATGGTGCTGCTGTGTTTTGTTTATTTGTTTTTTTAAATTACTATTTCTGTGGACCCTCATAATAGTCGTCTTATGTCTCTTGTTCTCACAAGGTGTCTCATTCCCTATTTACACTAAAACTGGCATAAAATACAATTTTTTTTCTTAATGTAAGCTAACTTGATGTCCTGCAAAATATTTTGTTACTGGATTTATTTTTTGTTGCGTATTTTAAAAAAGTGCTTTGCAAATGTAGGCTCTTTTTCACATGTGGCGTGTTTTGGGAAAAGCAGGAGTTATTCCTAGAGCTCAGTGCTGTCAGCAGAGTTAAGTCACGGAGGAGGAGGACAGCCGGTTATGCATAGCTGGAAAGAGGATCACATGTTGTACATGTAGGTACTCCTTCCTTTGTGCATTTCTGATCTTCCTGGTGCAAAGCGAAGCAGTTGTATATCAGATTTAATTGTGCCCTTCAGTTTATTATGCAGGAGAAACTGCAGACTTAAAGTGAGATGGTAGTGGTTTATTGTCCTCACACAGTGCTTTGGCAGTTCAGGCTCAGTTCCTCGTTCCCTATTTTGTTTTTAATTTGCATAAATACTCTTTTTAAAAAAAAAAAAAAGCGTAGGCAGTTGGAGGGAGCAAATCTGGCTTTGAGCCTCTCTGCACAGATGCTGGTACCAGCGTGGCAGTTCATTGACACAGACAATGCCTTGTATCATTCACATACTTGGTGGCCATTAATCCATGCATTTTGAGGTGACAGCTAACATTAAGTAGGTGGCAGCTGCAGTAATCAGCTAGCCACAAAAATTGATTTCATTGTGCAAAATCTACTGTACTGAAGTTAAGGTTCAAAGTTGTATTAAACATTTCTAAAATAAGCTTTTTGCATTAAGTGCGTAGCAGCTATAGCTGGCACAGCAGCCCGCTTGAGGTATCACTGGGTCTGCCTGGCAATGGCAGATGGCTTCTGGGTAGTACAGGTATTGCATAGTCCTGCTGTGGAAAAAAACATCGTTATTTAGGTCAATATATTGAGTATGAGGGAAAAGAAGAAAAATTCTGAGTCAGCAGCACTGTTCCTGCAGAAAAATGAGGTGTTTACAGGAATGATTTCTCTTGAGTTCCTGTTTACTTCCCAGTACTGAACCCTACTTGTATTTTTGCGAAGAATTCTGTTGCAGAACCTACACAGTTTGGTGGTGGATCCAGAAATTCTGTTTCTGAGGAGCTAAAGACAAAGGATTAATTCCCTGAAATCGAGGGTGGTTTCAAGGTTCTTGAGTTCTCTTCCTGACTCTTGCCTCATAACAGGTCCTATTCAAATGTCTCTGAAATCCAGTGGAAGCCGGATTTTGGTAGCTCTTGAGTCAGTACTTGCTGTGTGGTAAAATACATTTATTCTCTCTCTATGAGGTGGTCTTCCCGAAGATGGAACCCATAATTTGTTATACCCTCTGAGGTTTTTCAAAGGTAGCTGACTTCTTGGAGTCTGCAACAGTGGTCTTTAACCTGCTTTATTGTTCAGCACGTCATTCTAAGTGCTATGCTGGGCCACTAAATCTCAGGAATTAATGACCTTTTTTCATAAATATTTTAATATATTGTTATTTGGCCCATGTCACCCCTTGGAAGCAAGATCAAGTGAAGAACTGGGATTAACGTTCTGAGGTTACTACTCTTGTAGCTCTGTCTTAGTTCTCCCTTCTCAGGTAACTTGACGAGTCTTCTCTAGCTGTACAAATTGGAATGAGATCTGTGGTGTTTTGGTTTTGTTTTTTTTTTTCCCCTTCTGCTTCTCTTCCACTTTCCCTAGATACAAGCAATATAGTCAGAGCATGGACAACCCCCATGTTATGTTTTATGCCACCTTGATTATCATAAACCCTGTCTTGGGGCTCCTCCAGTGGGAATACCTGAGAATTACATTAAACTCTTCTTCCATGGGCTGACTTCACTCTGTATCCCCCTAATTACAGAAAGGTACATGGGGTTTCTGCTGTGTGAATAGTCGTAACAAGAAGTTGGACTGTCTTTGCACCTAGAAGGACATTGCTTGCTCTGCAACATAGAT
The DNA here is from genome assembly GCF_000710305.1 of Buceros rhinoceros silvestris. Classification (NCBI taxonomy): domain Eukaryota; kingdom Metazoa; phylum Chordata; class Aves; order Bucerotiformes; family Bucerotidae; genus Buceros; species Buceros rhinoceros. Next base: position 19,073 of record NW_010411127.1, on the reverse strand, counting down.
TTGGGAAGGGTCAGGACATGGACAGGAGGTTACGTTAGAAACTTACCACTGTTGAGATGGTTTGTTATTGAAGGTTGTATATCTTTTTAAAAGTACTTATTTATGTCCTCCTGTCCTTCAGTGTCATGCAATGCACTGGCATTTCCATTCCCTATTCAGGTAACCAGGAGAAGAAAATTCTGAGCTCTTGTCCTGCCTCTGCTGAACGGGTTGTAGTGAGTTGTAATGTCCTCCCACGATTCTTTTCAAGCGTGAGAATGGATGCTGGGTTGAGCAGGCTCCTGCGCTGTGTAGCAGATCACCTGGGTTAGCTCCTTTCAGAATGCAAATATTTACAGAAGCTTTACTAAAGGTGGTGAGTGGTTATGTGCAGGTTACGTTATGTACCACTGGCTGCTTTTACTGCAGGTTGCTCAGCGTTCCCTCTACATGGAGAACTTGCTGTTATCTTTAAAAGTGGGTTTCTGATATTTAAATGCTTTCTGATTATAGGAAACACAACGTACTTGTGGGAGTTTCTTCTGGACCTTCTCCAGGACAAAAATACTTGTCCTCGATACATTAAATGGACTCAGCGAGAGAAGGGAATCTTTAAACTTGTGGACTCGAAAGCTGTCTCCAAACTATGGGGAAAACACAAAAACAAGCCTGACATGAACTATGAGACTATGGGAAGAGCTCTGAGGTAAAAACTCTGATATCCTTAAGTTATCTACTGTAATTTTAAATCTGACTCTTAATTTTGCCTATAGAAATGGAACAGTTCTACATTTTAAAAGCTTTATCCTCTTGCTGATGGAGCTGTTTAAAAAGCATCTTGCAGTTCCTATTGCTTTTTATGGTACCAATTAAATTGCAAATTAGCTCCCAAAGTATGTATTTCAAATGTCAGATATTTTTTTTTCAGCTAGACCCTTCAGATTCTTTGCTTTCCGGCTTCTCTCCATATCTTCTCACATTGTAGGTTTTACTGTGGTTACGTCAGGTTTTCTTGTTAGCGCAGAACCAGGTTTTCTTCAAAATCTGTCTCTGTGTTGGTTACTACTGAATTGTACTTTTCTTGCAGATACTACTATCAAAGAGGAATCCTGGCAAAAGTTGAGGGACAGAGGCTTGTATATCAGTTTAAGGAGATGCCAAAAAATATAGTTGTCATAGATGATGACAAAAGCGAGTCCTGCAATGAAGATTTATCAATGCCTACAGACGAAAAGTCATTGGCAAGAGTGTCTTTATCGGCAGAAAATCTTTTAAAAGCAGCAACCTCCGCACGCGGAGGAAAAAATTCCTCGCAGTTAAGCTGTACCAGAACGGAAAAAGCAGTCACCAGAGTTGTGAATATTGCCTCACCAGCGCATGACACATCATCATCTCGTCCCTCAACTAGCACTACCACTGTCCCAGCAACGACAGCTCCCAGGTTTGTATTCCTGTGGTCGGGCTGGTCGTTTGCGAATGTCAAGCAAGGTCTGGGTAGGAAGCTCTCTTTTAGAGTTTTGTTTTATGTTTTAAATCAGAATTGGGAATTGTTTCTGATTTGCAAACAAACAGCAGTGTAGCGTGATAGAATACTGTGGAGGTGTAGTTCATGAGATCAGAGCCAATTGTCAGTATGCTTTGCCCTCATGTGTATTTTAAAATTATATAGAGAGAGGGAGGGGAAGAAGGAGAGATGAATGCTGCTACATTTCCAAAGTCCTGTTGCTAAATGTGCAAAAGGTTTGGGCCTTTCTTGTTTGTTTGTTTTTAAAGAACCCATTAAGAATCTGTAATTCCTAGATTTGTCTGTCCCTCCTGTCATCTCTAACGATGCCCTGTGTTCTGGCTTAAACACACACATCCTTCTGGTTTTTTCCAGGACTGTACGTGTGGCAATGCAAGTGCCTGTGGTGATGACCTCTCTGGGACAGAAAATCTCCACTGTGGCCATGCAGTCAGTAAATGCAGCGTCACCCTTAATAACCAACACAAGTCCAACAACAGCAACAACTCCAAAGGTAGTAATCCAGACAATCCCTACTGTGATGCCAACCTCTGCTGAAAACGGAGACAAGATCACAATGCAGCCTGCCAAAATCATCACGATCCCTGCCACGCAACTGACGCAGTGTCAGTTACAAACAAAAACGGGCCTGTCTGGGTCAGGAGGTATTAACATCGTGGGAACCCCTCTGGCTGTCAGAGCGCTAACCCCAGTGTCTATAGCTCATGGGACACCAGTAATGAGACTATCGGTGCCTGCTCAGCAGGCGTCTGGCCAGACTCCTCCCAGGGTCATTAGTGCAGTTATTAAAAGTCCGGAAGTTAAATCAGACCCAGTGGCTTTAAAACAGGACCGTGAAGTGAAGACACTGCAGCTGGTAAAAGAAGAGAAGCCGGCAGATGGAAGCAAGACTGTGACCCACGTAGTAGTAGTTAGCACGCCCTCAGCGATCGCCCTGCCGGTGACAATGAAAACAGAAGGAATCATAACATGCGAGAAATGAAGAATCGGTTGCTTCCAGCATGGACTTGTAGACTGTTACGGTATTGAATATACTGACGTAATTGGGGGAGGGAAGTGGATGCAATCACCAAGTCAAAAAGGAGAGTTTTGGAATGTTAATAAACATGCATTATGTTGAAGACACATTGGAAAAAAAATTATTTTCCCGTGTTTCAGTGGGAATTGAACCACACTGATAATGCTGACAAAAACGGCCTCTTCCAGTTGGGACACAGCCGAACCTATGGAGAAGGAAAGATAGAGGGACTGAAAAGGGACCAAACAGTTCACTACGTTACCGAGTTACACTAAGACCTGGAACACTAAGAGAGAGCTGTGTGAGAGGTTTGCCTTGGTCGTTAGTTTTCAGGGGGAGAGGAAAGTCTTGTTGTTACAAATGGCAAATTTGATGCATTTTATTTGCATACCAGCAATTACTACTGTGTGCCCACAGTACTCAACTGGTGCTATGTGAAAAACCCTGCTATTAGGTATCGTAGAATGTGAAATAAAGGAGAAGATTAAAGAGCTTCTAAAAGAAGACAGAGACCTAGAGGGATTTTTGTATCATACAGCTTAAGCAGATTCAAATGAAAGCCTTAGACTGATTTTCAGTTACCTTTCTTGAAATAAGCTAATGGCTTGTTTGTGTAAAGCTTTTTTATTAAAACAAATTTTTTAAAAATCTTGTACCTAGCACAGTACGTTATAGAATTACATGTAACATATTTTGTATGGTAGTTAAAAGTCTGTCTGAATTTCCTAATTGTGGACAAAATAGCAGCGGGCTTTCTGCCTTCTGCTGTAACATGCCTGTGTCTCTCACTTAGCCTTGACATCCGTGCATACATTTCAGTTTCAGCTCTACTCTGTCACTTGAAAGGTCACGCCCAGCATGAGCTTTTGTCAGGTAGTTCTAAACCTGTAAATTTTTTTTTTTAGTTGAAATTAAGAGGGAAGTACCAGTGTTCAGAATGAACTATAATAGTTTGTATATTCAACATTTGAAGTATATTCTATTTTGTTGTACTCTTGTTTCAAAGTGTATTCAAGTAGGTTTTACTGAAATATAGAAACGAAATTTAATGTGTTTGGTCTACTTTTTATTTTTTCCTTTCAACCCGTTAATCTTCTTTTCCACTTACTTGAAATCTTCCAGGCATTCAGCCTAAGGTAGCTGGTGCAGTGTGGAAGTGTGGAACTCCTCACTACTGTGGTACTCTGAACGACTGACCAACTCTCCCACACAGTGTGTTGAAACGTTTCTCACTGAAGTGTCTGAGGAGCTGGTGGTGGTTGGTGAGGTAACTCCTGACAGGGGTCTGGTTCTCTTTAGCTTTGTCAGGACGGTGAGCATAGGCAGTGTTCTTGCATCGTGGCCGGTCACGTATGCTCATGGAGTAACTTGAGCAGCTGAAGAAGTTGTAGCCCTCCACCTGACAGGTGATAATTTTGTGTGCGCTTCCAGCTGTTTTAATGCATAGAAGACAGTGTTTGCTGAAATGACTCTGAGAACCAGTAATTTCTAGAGCTCTGTCAACTACCTGACTGTTCCTCCAGCTACCCCTTAATTTCTTAAGGCAGCACTGCAAAGGGAAGGTAGAAATGAGCAGACTCCAGTGTACTGGTCTTTCTGACCACCTCACAGAGGCAAGTAGAAAGTACCAGTAGGTAGAAACTGTGGAAAAAAGAGAAATACAAAGTTATACTGCTGGTCCTTTTGATGTTGTTACCCTCGACATTTCCAACTCTTAATATTTTGGCTTCAGCGCAAATACATGACTTTCAGTAGGTGGGTTTTTTTCCCCGCATGAAGTAAGTATCGAAATAGGTTTCCATTTATAATGGCACTGAAGTTAACAGGTACTGTGATAGATTGCTGCAGGGTAAAGCTTGGGTGAGAACACTCAGTACACAAACTTCTCCCTAGTTGCAGCCGGCATGCAAGAGTTGGGCTTAAAATAGCTGCAGGGTAGCTTACCCTGTTTTCATGGGCACCGCACGGCCACTACTAAAGCAGCACGTGAGCTTGTGGGTGGCCAGGTGCCCAGTGGCACCCCCAGCTCCTAGTGAGATGCCCTGGAAAGTCTTCCGTGCAGGAACTTGGGAAATCTTGTAATGATTTAAAGTCTAAATGCCCATTTCAGTATGGTCGTCTGTGCCTGGAGGAGCGATTTTAACAGAAATCTGGAACCGAGGTCTTCATGATAAAGGAGACTGGAATTAAATATTTGTAGTTTATTTCTTCCCTTTGACTTTTGATAGTGAAAAACAAGTTAGCACTGGAGTCTTAGCAGTAAGCCTCATTCTTCCCTTTGAGTGGTAAGAAATGTGGGAATAGCTCCATACAGCCAGGCCAGCACGTGGGGAGTTCTGAAAGCTGCCTGAAAAAGGGATTCTTTTTCGTACTCTAAGCAGAATTTAAGAACAAATGAACAAGCTGAAGCAGATGAAGTGTGGTGAAGAAGACAGCAATCCCTTCCACCAGCAGTTAACCCAAAGAAGCAAAGGTGGTTGTGGATGAGTTGTGTTTCTGGCCTGGGGTAGAGGACAAAGACACCTTCACAGAAGGAAATGTAGGAGAAGGAAGGGAATTCACGTTGCCAAGAAAAGAGGTGGGCAGAAAGTAAAGGCAGGGCAGGCTGGACAACGCTTTGACTAATTTGTTAGTCTGAGAGGCACTAATGTTCTGGGCAAGGGGAAGTGGAGCGGTGTGAAGAGAGGCAGGTAGAACAAACTGGAGCTAGAAGACGAGAGAATAGAAAAGTAATAGCATTTTTAAACCCACGTTGGGAAGTCTTCTGCAAGAAATACTTTTAAAATGTCTGTTACTTGATCGTATATGAAAGAGAGATGCTGTGTCTGGAGTATTTGTAGTTCAGACCTTTCCGACACCTAATTTAGATACACTGGAAGTCAAATGGGGACAAACTATCTTCCTGGAAACAGATAAAGATCTCCAGCTGGTGACCTCCTCCTCTTCAGTTAGAGCCAAGACTTCATCCTGTCACGGCAACAATGAAAGGAACGAAGGCACGCATCTCTGCCGCCGCTGAGATTGACAGCTCGCAGCAGTGCTTGGAGACGCTGCCCTTACTTTCGCTGCTGCATCTTGACACAGAGCTGGAGGTGGTGCTTTGGCTCTCTCCCCTGGCCACCCGGTGAGTGGCACACACGCTGCCGGCTGCCAGAGGACGTTTATCAGGAGTTTGTGAAGTGCTGCGAGAATCTCCGTCTGCGTGGATGCGCTGTAACAGAAGTGGAAGGGGTATTCACCCAGCTTCAAAGAGTGAAGACCCTTTTTTATTAACCTCTCCATGTATGCCGTGTACTTCTCACTTATTTTTAAATTAGTTGCTGTTTGGAGGACAGACAGGCTTTTTGTCACAGCCAGGTAGTGATTTCAGCTCTTCAGCCTTGCTTTGTGCGCATGAGGTCTGGTTGTTCTTCAGAGATGGTGTGCCACCGAGGTTAGAGCCATGCATCTCACCAGAGGCAGCCTCCCTCTGGGGCTTTCTACAGCTGCCTGTCAGGAGCAGGATTCCCACCTGTACCTGAAAGTCTCAGATCATCTCTAGGTCTGAGCAAGCTTTTCAACGTATGCTGCTTCATACCAACTTAACTGCGTGGGCAAGAAGTGGTTTTACTGGTGGTATGACCTCAGAATGAGGGAGCTTTGGTCAGGTTTGTAACGTCTGAGACAGACAAAGGGACAATGAAATGCTGAAGTTAGTATCTAGCTGTACTCCCAGGCTTTCAGAATCCTGGTGAACAGTCTGTTACTTTGTTTTACTTACTTTGTCTGTATGTGAAAACTAGCTTTTACATCTGAAGCTGGTGACTCTTGTAGAATAGTCCAGGCTTAACTCATCCCTGGCAAGTAGTAAGTTTTCTAGATATGTGAGTGGAATGAAACTCTTAGTGTGAAGTGAGCACACTTTGTACAGGAGGCATGGAGACGTACACATGGAGCAGTGGTATGACTGGTTTTACAGATATAAATACAAACATCTGTATTTTCCACATAACTTACTGTAAGTTATAGGATGGGCAGGGTAATGCTGTGTAGTCATAGGACAAAATCTAACTGTGAACTGCAACTCAGATTAAGATCATAATATCAAAATTTCTGGGTTGCGGCAAGAAAAGTTGAACAGGGAATCCCATCCTGGGTACCACTGGTTTTGCTGCTTTCTTGGGTAAAGTCTGTCTTGGTTAGCAAAGGGTTCTGTGCCTTGACACAACTCGAGTGATGCGGGTAAAGGCTGAGCTCTGGGGATGCTCTGCTGATGAGTTAGGACTTTAGAGAACTACACCTGAGCTGATGAAGGATCAGGGACCCAGGGACAGTCAGGAGTTGATGAGAACGTGGGGAGGCGCCCGAAGCCTCAGTTCTACTTGCTGTGAACATGTGCAGCACGGATCTGAGCTACTTGTGAAGATTGTCACTGCCAGAACAAGCTAAATTTGATTTGTGCCTCGTAGAGACGCTCAGATAGCAGGTACTAAGCTTATTAAGCAAAGGAGATCCCAGTGATGTGACACTACCTACTTCTGGTCTAATTGTTCTCCGAGAGAGATAGTGTTTTAACAAGCTTGCAATGGCTTCTGCCTTTCAGCAAATTAAATAAGTGGGTCATTTCTTCCTTCTGCTAGCTGGAGGGTGAGAGAGAACACTCACTGCTCAGCTTTTATTCAAGATCAGAGCAAGGGATCTGTTGGGACTTTTTTTAGCCGTGGTGTGCTTATAAGGCAGACAGCCACAAGGAGAGCTTTGAAGACATTTTTACTGTAAAAGTCATACTGCCTTACACAGGGGAAAAAAATTTAAAGACCTTCCTGCTTCTTCCTATGAAAAATATTTAGGGTACTGATATTTATAGCAGGCAAAAGCATGTCACTGCTGCAGGCTTGCCTCTTGCTGAATAACACAAAGCAAGAGCAGTATTTCACTTGGGCTTTCCAAAAAGAGCCTGTCTGCAAAATATATTTTATAGCAAGTGCTGGAATAAAAGGGTAAAGCTGAAGGGGAAGTTACCAGATAATTTCTGCGTCTGGTCTACCTTTTATTAAAATACAGCCCGAAGAGCTCATCATTGTGCTGTAACAGGCATGTGTGATTTTTCTAAGTATGATAATGTTAAGAATTGTCCTGTGTTGGGGGGAGTCCCCAGCCTTTTCCCCTCACCCTGTAAGGACATAAAGCAGTGAACATCTACTGTCACATGTCCAGGGTGAAGAAAAGAATCCCAGCCTCTTCCACTGCAGGAGAGCTCTGCAGTGATGGCAGTATCAAACAGATCACGCCGTTTCCCCACCATTTGGCTTCTTTCGTAGGAGAGTTGGCGTTGAAATCAAGGGCCTGTGTAAAATAGCGTAAGAATCACCCAGATACCAAATGGCACCACCCTGCGAGAGTCGTGGTGGGAGCTTTGTAGCTGTGATAGCTCAGCTCCTGCTGGTAAACAAAGCCTGCCATAATTGGGCAATGGCTCTGTGCCCTGGCAGCGGAGAGACAGTACCACAGTGACGGACACCCTCGGCTGGCCCTGGAAAACCAGAGCTGCTTATGCAGAAGTAAAATGGAAATTAAGGGCTTCCTAGTGGTGGTGGGGGTTTTGGTTGACTTTTGTTTGGGTTGGGGGACGAGTTTGTTTCATTGTTTGCTTTTAATACAGATCTCAGTACAATATTGTCCTTGCTCTCAAGGCATGGCTTTCTACCACTGGTATAGTTTCTTCCGGAAACTGCCAAAAGGGCCTGAATGGAAACTCCAGCTTCTGGTGCAACTCTTTGTGGTAGAGGAGCAAGGATTTGACTTATTAAAGGTACCATCTTATAGGTCTACATTGTACTGTTGCTTTGAGAAGTGTTGAGCTACAGGTGACTAGATACCTCCATTAATGGGCAGTTGTATTATTTCTCCTTCTCGCAAAGACCATTTGAGGGAAGATCCCAAGAGAAAACAACCCTAAAGGAGAAGCGCTGCCTCTCACCCCCTCAGAGGGACCTTGAGAGCAGCCAACACCGTGACAAGGAAGCTGCCTCAGTCTAGCCAGTATGAAATGCTTACAGCAGGGGTGCTCAAAGGTCTGCCTTTCCGTGGGGTATTAGGGGTGTCTCATTGCTGGTCCAGAATCTCCCTCAAAGAAGCCACCCCTTCTGCCTTCCAGGGACACAACAGCGATTTGCTCTTTGTGAAACTGCAGCTGAAGGAGGCCCTGGGTGGCAGTAGCTGATACACCACACCTGTCTGCCAAGAGTATTCACCAAGAAAGTTGGGCTCCTTGGTTCTAAAGTAATTTCTGTCTGGGGAACTTCAAATCCACCCTTGCTAGAGGAGTCCTGCATCCCAGGCTGGCCTCAGCTCCTCTGCTTGGAAGCAGATCATTGCCCTCAGCCTGCAAGGGTCAGGAACCTGTGCAGAGCCCGCTGCGGCTGTGCAACACAGCCCTGCATCTGTCTGCCTGAGAGGGAGCCTGTTCGTGTGGCAATGGGGGACTTCCAGTTGCCAGACTGTATTTTACTTACCAGCACCACAAGTACAGTAATTTCTGGGCTGCGTAAAGCACATACCTGTGGCATTTCTTGCCCTTTAAATGTTGTTTTAAGAGAAAGTAACAAGCACAGCTGCCTGTTCTGAGGAGCCCGCTCTGCTGGGCATGTTTAGTGGCCTTCAGGGAGGAATACCTGCACCCTGCTCTGCAGTGCCAGCCAGGGCTGTAGCTCCACACAACTGCTGCAAAGAGTAATGTTTACAGCAATACAGAGCCTAGGCTTCACCATCAGCAGGGGAGAGAGCAGCTTAACGTCCCTAAAGGTAACTCCCCTCCTTACCGACTTGCCGTGGAAGGTGGGCATTTCCCGTTTGAAAGAGCACTTGCTGCGGAAGCAAAGCAGCTGCACCAGCTTGTCAGATCAGGGCCGTGGGGTTGGGGGAAAGACGTCTGGAATGGGTATCATCACCGCTAATACAAAGCTCGAACAGCCCCTGGTTGAGACAGATCGCCTCCTTGTGATAAGGAAAGGAAAAAGATGGCAGCAGAGACGTTACTCTTTGTTCCAAAGACTTTTATTAATAAACAAACACCTGGAACATCTACAGGGGACTATGGGCCTTACTTTACACGGAAGTACTGCTTTATTTGCTCTTGCCTCGTCTTTCCCAAGTACCTAACTGTCAGCCCAACTCCAATGGTTGTCTCTCCTTCCTCTCTCTCTACCTCATTTCCTGGCACAGCAGCATCTTTACAATCCATGTGGGCCATACCGTTGTCACACCAATGAGCACCGCCCCACGCACAAGAGTTCCTGTACTAATGCAGCTCTGCTGCAGCCTGGGTGCTCAGCCAGAGCTCCCCTGCACCACGGAAAGAGGCTCCTGAACACTTGCTGTATGATTTCAAGTCAGATGCAGGATCACCAGCTTCTCGCAATAAATAAATTTTGTCTTCTAACAGGTTCCAGTGTAGCTTTAGATTCCGAAGATAAATAAAAGAAAGTCTTTCAACATGAAGATTGGCCCTTTACTGAAACAGCAAGATGAACAAGACTACAAATTTAAACCGTTCAGAAAAGCAATACTTGAAGCAGAGGAGGAAATGCTCTCTGGTTAGATGTGTCATCTGGAGGGAAGTACAGGAGAGGCAACGGTAGCTGCCACTGTGTATGTGCCTACAGGCCGTCAGTGTGTAACGGACACGTGCACATTCCTCTGGAAAAGCGAGGATATTGCTACAGGATGTAGTTAGCCTGTTTCCTCCCCTGCTCTTACTGGAGGGGGCCTTCCTCGCACTGCGCCATTACCTATTTGCTTTAAACACGGCTGTCGTCTCAAATCTTGTCCAAATGAGAAAAGAACACTAGTGTGAGTTTAGATTTGTTCATTCTAAACTGCGTTACGCTTCCTTCGTATTGCAGCAGACATAGATTTAAGAGAATCTCGCTTAGTAGTCAAGCCTCGTTCCCTTTGGTACTTGGACAAGCTTATCATGAAATAAATAAAATCAACATGCTGACAGGGCAAGTTGTTTTACAAACACAAGTGTTTTGATTTAAATACTAAGGCCTTCACATTCATTAGAGGATTAAGTCCTTAAACACAGGGGTTAGTGAAAGGATAAAGCTCATTTGATTTCCGGTTTTCCAACCGCGACGTGGCAAGAACACCACGATGAGAACACTGACTCCTTTCTTCCTCCCTTGGAGGCTCCAGATTAACAAGCGCTGAATGGCAAGTGCCCAAAATAATGTTCACTCAACAGTATTTCCTCATCCTTCAGTAGCTTCCAGCTTCAGAAGTTTTCTCTACAATAAAATAGTGGTGAGTTAAGACACGGCAACACCCGGTGGCATTCCAACGCATTACAGCAGCCTGTCGGGGTCTTGGTTAAAGCTAAAGTCACACACCAGAGAGAGGTGGTCGGAAGGGTAATGGAAGGATGGCAGCCTGTTGGGCCCAATTTGCTCTTCAGTCAGCAAGCCCAGGGCTGAGTTCACGTTCAAGGCATGCTGGGAATACCAGATATAATCCAGCGTGTGCCGGCACTCTCCCGAGGGCCGGATCTTCCAGGTGGTGTAGGGGGGTTCTGACTGCCCGTCAGGGCTCAGCAGCTTGTACGCACTGTTTAAGTTGAGGCTGGAGTTGGAAAATTCTCTGTAGACCTCCTCAGTTGGCTCCGCGTTGAAGTCTCCACAGACTATCAGAGGGATCTTTGCACCCTGGGTGATACTCTTCAGGTTCTGGAGAAGGTCGCAGCCTTGCGCGGACCGAAATCTCTCCCAGCCAGTACGGGCTTTCAGGTGAGTGACGGCAATGCAGAACAGTCTTCCAGTTTCATTGCACTTCAGCGTCTGAGCGATGGCCACTTGGTTGGTCTTCAGCTTCATGGCGGTTAGCCGGATGTTAGCGCTGTTGATGAGCTCAAAGCGGTCCTTGACGAAAAACAAGGCGCAGCCATCCGGTCCGTTGTTCTGCTCCACGTCGAGGCACGGGGACCACGGCTTGGGGAAGAAGGTGCACTGGTAGCCAAGGCGGCTGAGGAGTGGCTCGAAGGTGTCAAAGTAGTGGTCGACCTCTTGCAAACACAGGATGTCAGGCTTGTACGCGAGGATCTCCTCCAGGATGAGGCACTTCCTCTCCTCCCACTTCAGAGCTTCCATGGGGCACTGAACAAAGTTGTCTTTGCCTTCTCCAAGAGCTGAAATGAGCAGGGAGGGGGAGAAAAAGATGAAAGAAGTTAGTGATAGCTAGAGCAGGCTGTTGTCCTCCGAGCTGTGCAGAGGCCGGAGGTGCGGCTCTGCTGTGGGGCTGGCAGCCCCGCAGGAGGACAGGCAGCCTGTCACAGCACAGGAGGTCATGACGGGAAGCGGCAGGAGGCTTTCACAACACTTTGCCCTCTCTGTAAAACGCGTACATCAGTTTCACGTGCAGGCGGTGGGTTTTTCAGGAGCAGCTACTGACTTTAAGGGTGCCAGGTTTGCCAATGGGTGCGAGAACCACGTCTCAAAACACTGAGGTCTCTTAAAAAAATTAAGTTCCCTTTACAGATAAAGGCTTCTTCTCCCTCTTCCCAAAAGCGATTGCTCTGTGGCAAGTGCTTCCACGTGTGGCTGCCACCGCTGAAGCCTAAGAAAA
>NW_010411127.1:387-6921 GCF_000710305.1 Buceros rhinoceros silvestris | reverse complement strand
CAAAAGCGTTTGCTCTGGGGCAAGTGCTGCCACGTGTGGCTGCCACAGCTGAAGCCTAAGAAAAAACGCAGCAGGATGGGAGCGACTTAACTGCAGAATGTTAAGGCAGACCCTACGTGGGGGATCTCCCCACCCCAAAAGATTTTAAGATGAGGCTGTTGCTTAAGTCAATTTACAGTCTTGATTTTTTTTTTCCCTCAGACCCCTAAAATCAGTTAAGATTTTGAAGAATTGGGAATTCCCGTAACAGGTCTGAATCCCTGAATAGTTCACTGATAAACAAACGAGAAAACTGTAGGGAAGCTGTACCGAGAATAAAACTTCGGGAAGGATGAATCTTCCCTGAAAGCGATGGGTCACAGCTTTTTGAACACACCGTGTTTGGTTAAGCCAGGCGTTCAGAGCTACCTTTGGCACCCCAGTTATGAGGAGAGACCTTCCCCATGGAACAGAAGGCAAGCCAGTATTTCAAGCGCTGAAAACCTCCCCCCGGCCCTCAGTCAGCTGTGCCTCACTCAATCTCCTCTCTCCCTTTCCCAGGCATGCCCAACTACGTGCCACATTTAAAGGTTTTCATTGCCACGTTTCATCTCAACATCACACCTCGAGCTTAGAGGCAGCTCCTACCTTGGGCAAGGATGTTCCACTGCATGACCCGAATGGGGCGGTGGGTACTGGCAGCGTTTTTCTTCAGGCTCACGAAGTTTCTCTGAAATCGGGGTGGCCGTTTCTGCAGAACCATCTGACATTGCTCCAGCAAATCCTTGGGGTCTATAGGATCCAGCCGTGCAGAGTCCAGCTGCTCCAGGCAGTCCTGGTGCTGGGGCACGGCGCCGCTGCTCAGCGTCTTGGCGAGCGCGCTGTAGAGCCGACTGGTGCTGTTTCCCATGGAACACACTGGAAAGGAAAAAATGGGGTTAGAGATGTCCACCGTGACCCTCCTCACCACTTAGGTGCCTTACAGAGAACCTTGTTACAGTGCTGGTTCTGTCCACAGCATTTTCTTCTTATCGGGGCTGCTAATGTCTGCAGCCTGCAAAGGGTCTTGTTTAAGATATCAAGCAGGTGTCTTCTAGAGGAAGAAAGGAGTCCTTCATGCAGAACAGCAGGGCTAAGATTCACTCCTGCACACACTGTAGGAAGCAGAATAGTGTGCTTTTTCCCTCCTTGCCCAGGACAGTGCCCAGCAGGGAGACATACTGCCTGCTCCTTATTTCACATGGATTTGTCTCTAACAGAGCCTGGGACCCTCTGCCTGTCTGGGATGGCTCTGGGCTGCGGGCCTCCTGCCTGCAGAGCAGCAAAGAGGGCAACTCATTTCCCTCGTGTTAATATTTAACCGGAATCTCTGATCACACCATCGTTTGCTCCAAAGCAGCAACATTTTCATGAGCGCAGAGCAGCCAGATGCTTCTGCTGGCTTAGACCTTGTGATGTGGAGTGGAGAAGGGGCTCTCTCCAGCTCCCCTCCACACCCCTATGCTCATTCCCTTCACTCTCATTTCTCCCCTTGGCTCCTCGCTCCTTTCCACCGTGCCCCAGCTCAGCAGCTTCCAGCACATCCTGCAGTCCTCTCCAGGCCCCAGCGACCCCCTGCTCCTCTGGCCATCGTAAGCGCATGTCCTGCAAACGAGCAGCTGTCCCCCAGCCCTCCCTGTCCCTAGCAGGCAGTTAGCCCCCAGCCCATCCCGTGTCTCCTGCAGGGAGGTCCCTTGCATCCCACACAGGGTCACAGCTGCCATAGGGGTTGTGTGTGTCTCCCCCACTCTGTTTTGCCTCTTGATATTGTGCAGGAGGTGGCTACAGCCCTCGTCCCTCAAGCAGCAGAGCCATCCCTTTCAGACAGGTGCCTTCACAACTCATCATCATGGCTTGGCTTCACGAACGAAGATCTGGGAAGGGCTTTTCCCACGCTCACTGCAAGCGATGAGTGCACCCTTTGATACTGCGCGGTGGATTTTTCAGGTGAGGCGCAGCGTGCGCAGAACTGGCTCCACCCTTTACACCTGAGGTTCATCTGCCAGGGCCCGGCGAGCTTGGACGGTAACAGCGAAGTCCTCGGGTCATAGGTTTGGTTAGAGTGTCCTTCTCTTAGATGGAGCCTTACAGGGCTAAACAAGCTCCATCTGCCCCGGTTTGGAGTCAGAGTTGTCCTTCTCCTAGGATGGCTGCCCGAAGGCTAGTGAGCCCATCCTGCCCGTGGACACACTTTGTCTGACCCTTCAGCTGAGACCTGTCTGGCTTGGGAGACCCCACTGGAGGCACATGCCACCACCAGCACAGCTCTCAACCTCACAAGGGCACGCAAGCTCCTTCCCCATGGCAAGGGGGTGCCTGTGAAAGAGTCGCTGCTCTACGTCCAGACATCACAGACCCGGGCACGGGGCAGCCGGAGCCTGCCAAGAACGGGAGGAGGCCTTCAAAACTACCGTGCTATAAAATATCTCCTTGTCCCACTTCACAAGAGCACAGCCAGTACCTCCCTGCAGCTGTGAACACCCTGAGGCTTGCTTACTGCAAACACTCAGGAGAATGCTGGTGTTGTACCAGCCGTCAGGGCAGCTGTGGAGGAGTCTGTGCAGGGTTCATGACATTCCCACCCATCTCCACAGCAAGCCCTTGGCACGGCCACATGTGCCCCTGTATCTCTCTCCAACAAGAAGAAGTTTTTGCTCTGAAGAGCCCCACTTGCCACGATGTGTGGGGAGTACTCGAAAGGAGGCGGCGTTTGCACCTGTCCACAGCCAGCACTCTGCCTGAGGAGAGTGCCCAGGTACACTTGGTGTCATCTCAAACGTGGGCAGGAAGCGCAACGCTTGCACCACAGCAACTTGCACAAGAGACAACACTTAACGGTTTCATTATTGTCTCAACTTACTGACTCTGGGTGCAAAGAACTTCAGTGTTGAGTTGCTGTTGGCCCTCCGCAGTTTTTAAATAAGCTTATTTGCTCCTTTGAGTTACTTAAACGTGAGAGATTTTTCATCTCGTGCTCACATCTTGCGGCAGATTTTGGGGTGTTTCCCAACCTTTGCTAGTGTGAACTGCAACATCTCCAGTCGAAACAGCTGGTGACGGACATATGATAGTGACAGACCTGGGGAGGGGGAGGCCGGAATGGTTCAATAAACATAATTAGGAGTTAAAGAGAAAAGACAGACCCTTCAGCAGAAGCCCCAGGTCCTTGTCTTTAGGAAAGGGGGTACTTGTAAAGACAATAGAAACACTTGCTCTAATGTATGTTTTGTATGTGTAAGCCAGCGAACAGTTCTCAGCCAGTCATACACGGGGAATTTAATCTGGGCATAGGACATCTCTCCCCACCTCCATCCTTTTCATTAAAGTACCAGGAGTTCTCCCAACTGAGATCTGAGCTCGGGCTCACAAGCACAACCCTCTTTCTAGGGGAACGGTGTTTAAAGTGTTTTGTTTTCCACAGTCTGTCTTAGCTTACAGTTCGTGTCAAGAAGCCAAGCACAGCTGAATTAGGAGAAATGCCATTTAACAGTGAGGGAGACAGGTCCGAATGAGAAGTCCCAAAGCAGGATGCTGACACGGCTGCGAGGGGATGGGGAGCAGCAACAAAAGCGTGCTCTGTTCTGGTTACAGAAGGGTCCAGCGTACACACTACCAGAGCTGCCGGGCAGCCACGCAGAAACCCAAAGAAATCAGCGGGGCTTTTAAAGCTCCCCAGGGAGCTCCTCGCCTAATTCTAATTCAGTTAAGCGCTGCAACTGGAGAAGAGCACGGTGCTCTCTGCCACCTCAGGGATGCTGTCAGCAGCTGAGTACGGCCACAAGCCCCACGTCCTGCACAGTTCTGCCCCCAAAATGCACACCCCTGGCCTTCCCTCCTGGCGCAGCCCTAGCTGGGTGGTGGGAAGTCCTCGCGAAGGCAGTGCCTTCTGCACAGGCCCCGCCAGACACCATGGATGAACACGGCTCGAGCAGCACTCTCAGAAATTCGCTGCTCCAAACTGCCATTAGCAAGCAAGGACCGAGGCTGCTCATGGCATGACCTGAACCAGAGGGAGGATGTTGACAGGGACAAGCTAGGAGCCACAGGTCTGAGAACAAAAGTCTGCCCTAAAGCTCTGAGCAGCGCACATCTGTTACAGCAGGAGGAAGTCTTCAGCCAGGCGCCTGCCAAGCTGCTAACAAAGCCTGAGGATTGTCTCATCATCCCTGGGGTGATGGGTCATCCAGCTCTTTATGGAGAGTTGGGCACAGCCCAGCACGCGCAGGATGAGCTGCGGCACAGGATGATATGACAGCTCTCAAAGTCAGTTGTGTCTCGGGAAGGAAAGAAGAGCTCCTGTCTTCCGAGAGCCCAGGGAAGGCTGGGTGAAAGCAGGCCTGAGCTGCACATCAAATGCTTCAGTCCTGCGGTAGGTGGCTTGGGAGTCCTTGGCAGAAGAAGGACTCCTGCAGAAAGACTCCAGCTTAAGATGACTGGATCTAAGTTCCTCGTCTCCAAAGTGCTGAAACCATCACAGCATGGTCTGAATTGTTCTGCAGAACAGGGGCCAGACCAGCAACCTGAACACTGTAACTCCAAACACAAAATCCATTTGTTATTTCTGCAATGCCTAACACACCGGGACAAGTACAAGGTCACCGCTCTGAGATCCTTACGGTCCAAGTTAAGTGATCCATGACTTGCTGAGATAACACCTGCTGCTGGTGCTGTGGCACAGTGGTGCTGGTCTGTGCAGAGGAACAAGCAGCCTCCTGAGCTTGCACTTCAGCAGCGGGTGGTGAATGTGGAAGTGATTCTCTTGGTACGATGTTGCAATAGGGAACACCAGCTCAGCAATGACTATTCGAGGTGCTTAAAATAATTAAAAAAAAAAAGCCTTCCTCTCAGCAAGGGTGGAGTCACAGCACAGTAAGGACAGGGGAAGACATTAAACGGTTCATTAAACTTCAGAAGAACAGGGTGCAAAGCTCAAGGTTTCTTGTGTTATCCAGCAACAGCACAGAAGACGTGAACTTCTAGGATCTCAGGCAATGAGCAGCCGCAGACTTTGTTTTAAGGACTTTGGCTTCGAAGGCGAAGTCTGCAGCAGGATATCAGAGCTAGGGCTCTTCCCCTCGGGTAAGGTGAACAGCACTCTGGCTTCCCTGCCTTTCACCTCCTGGCTCCCAGCACCGCTTTTGGCCAAGAGCCTCCACTTTGTTCACTGGAGGAGTTTCCCTGCCAGGCAAACGGCTCCACCACCCCTGCAGCCTGGTTTGTAGTTGCATCAGCCTCCACAGCCAAGGAGGCCGGCAGCAGCCCAAGATGCCCTCCCTGCAATCCCAGTTCCAGGAGAAACTTGGCAGGCGCCATCCCCGTGTGACAAATCCTAGGCTACAGGGTATCGTACTACACACACAGACTTGTTTGGGCCAGCAATGGGATCGCAGCCCCGCGTCACCTCCGCACAACGTTCGAGTCCCCATTTCGGCACCTAGGTGAGCCTTACGCACGGGGGACTCAGGACCCTCACCTGGGGATTCAGAGAGCTTGTCACAGGAAGGGAGGTGCTGCCTAGTCAACAGGCAACACCAAGAAGAGGAGGGAACCTCACATCCTGCCCTGAGTAATACACAGCATCAGCACGGCGCACAAGCTCTGGAAACCCTTTTTCTCACGAGTGCTCTAACCACGAGCTGGGCTCTGCCAGCTCACAAGCACACACGCTCCTCTTCCCTGTAGCTTCATGAAGCTTCAGTTCTGCCTGAAGCTCCAGGAATCCTGGCCCGGCTGCTAAAGGAGTGGCAGCACCCCGCCCCAGCCTGACTTGTAAACCCTTCCAGTAACAGCACCAACAGGGAACGACCCCCCTGCACCCGAACCCCAGCTGAGGACAGTAGGAAGAAGTGGATCTGCATGCCAGGTCCGCAGTACAGCCTCAGATACTGCATAAAAACTGTCGGACACACCACCTCTGGGGCTGAGGTGGCCACTGCCCCAGCTTTCACCGGGAGCCTCTGAGGCCTCCTGGCTGGTAGTCAGGGACCAGCTGCTGGTCAGGAGGCACAGCCTGAGGCTGGACCTGAACTGCAGAGGCCTGGCAGACACATCACTGCTCCGAGCTTGCTGTGGGTCAGCAGGCTGGGAGCATGCTGCATGCCGAGGTGCTGTCCCCACAGGGACTCCAGGCAGAAGAAGGACATGCAGGACCTTGAGCACTTTCCCAGTCTCATTTCGGGAACGAGGAATGGAGTGCGATCATTTAGCAGCACAGGCAAGTAGGAACCTGACGGCTTCACACCGCTGCCTGGGCCTGCCTGAGGGTAACCCAGGCTTCTGCCACACGCCATCCCCAACAGAAAAACCCCACGGTGAGCCAGGTACATCCTACGCAAAGAGCAGCACTGGAAGAGAAGAGAACGGTGGCCAGTCCTCTTTAGACAGTGGGATGAAGACGCTGACCCTTTCTGACACCCGAGGAGTTACCCCACGAGTATCAGGGTTGATGCACAGTGGCACACAGAGCAAGCCCCATCGCCCAGCCCTCGCTGAAACCCTCCTGCAGCAGCGCCGGTC
>NW_010411127.1:0-210 GCF_000710305.1 Buceros rhinoceros silvestris | reverse complement strand
AGCCGCGGCTACTGCCTTCGCCAGCTCAGGGTCCGGGCACCGCATGGCGCGGAACGGCGAGCGCGAAGGGATGGGCACACTCGCTAGCTGCGGGCTAGGCTGGGGATGAGCCCCGATGTTCTCGTTACGACAGCAGCAGCCCGCCCTCGGCGGACTGGTTAACCGGAGCGAGAGCTCCCGGCGCCTTCCGGCTGCAACACCGCCCGCTGC
>NW_010411126.1:21385-30257 GCF_000710305.1 Buceros rhinoceros silvestris | reverse complement strand
CCCCCCGAAAAATCTACAAACCTTGATGCACCAAAGTATGTTCTTGAAGGAATAAGTGAAATAAACTATTTTTTGTACACAAATTCCTACCTAAATTAACTTCTAATATGTCTATATTTTAAGTAAAGTAATATGTAACAAATGCTGTCACTGAAGTTAAATGTGTGTCCATTTTGCAAAGAAATTTGCATTTAGTTTTTCTTCAGGAAACTAGTAGCTGCACAACTACTTTGTCATCTGTCTGATGAGTTTCTTGGCTAATTCACATGTCCTTACCAGATGTCCGGATGCCAATACTCAGCCTTTGAAAAGTACTGTTTGTTGGCTATTTAGTCCAGAAGTGAACTCCAGTGAGGTCACCAAGTAAGCGCTGTTAACTTTATATTGTTGTGGCATAAGTAGGGTACGACTTTGAAAGCTTGTCCGATGCCACACAGAAAGTCTGAAGATGGAGTCTGACTCAATCTGCTTTCTCCCTTCTTTCTCAGGCTCGGAAGATACATCAGTGAAGCCCGGAGGTTATGCCCGTATAGATTATCATGACTGTGTGGCTGTTTAGGACTGATTGTAGATGTCAGGAGGAGTTTTTACTTGGTTATAGATGAATTTTTCAACCATTTATCCTTTGTATCTAATATGCAGAATAGCTGGGTCGTGGCATGGTCAGTGGGTGGAAAACACCCTGGCTCTTGCGCCAACACTATTGAATGAGAAGTAGTGCATTTCATATACCTTAAGTTCTTGCCAGGGCTTGTTTTTCGCAGGAAAGGTTAAGCAAGCACTTGTTTGGTAACTGCTCTTGTCCACACCCACAAATATCTCATCTGATGTTTTATATGCAAGCTAACTGGCCTGGGCCTGGAGGGTCAGACAGCACCTCAATGTCGCCTGTGCTTGGTAGCCTGCTTGCAGTGCTTTGCCACCCCTGCGTGCAATGTGTTGTTCTATTAAATGGGAATTGTTAGATAGAACTGATAACTTTACTCCCTTTAGTTCAGACCACTTCAGTTTCATTTCTCCAAAAGCCTTTCTGATTACAGACATCGGACGACTAGCCCTGTGCTCGTCCGTTCTCACGCTTGCTGGCATCTTCTTTGTGGTTTCCAAGCCTTGCAGTCACGTAGGCCTTTAGGTTTGGTGTAGGCTTTGGAAAATGTATGTTGCAAGCTGTTACCGAGGTTGGTTATGTGGGTTCAGACTGCCTCGGTGGAGTTTCGTGCAGTGCCTAGGGTTTAGGGCACCAGATGAACTTTCCCATGGTCTGGGGGCCGATTCAGATTCAGACTTTGCCCTACAGGCAATATGGCTGGAACAGGCTCAGAAATGGGAAAATCTGTAACAGTGCAAGGCAATTTCACATTGCTGTGGTATCCATGCCTGAATTTATATCGTTGTAAGTGCATAAAATTAAGAAACCTCAAATCGTGACTCTAGCATATGCATTTTGCATGACAGAGTTCAGCATGCTACTGAAAGAATTGGCCCAGCCTGTCCAGCTCTTGGCTTTTCTTTCCTTTTCCAAGACAGGGCTACCTCCTGTCTTGTCAGCAGAAGCATTGGTGCAGCTGCCATGAGCCACCTCAGAGACATGATGTAGTTTAAAATTACTTACACGTGGAGCAGTGTAGTTTTAACTTGGGTACATTCATAATTTCAGTTGAGCAGGCAACTGCACCAGTATGTGTGCTGACAAGAAGGAAAGGAGGCAGTGTGAAAGTGGAAACAAGGATCAAAGTACAAGAAAAAGGTGGACAACTGCATTCAGCAGCAGTGCTAAAAGGGCTCAAGGCACTCTTGTGCCCTGCTCTGAGCAGGGGTTGGACCAGGGGAACTCCAGAGGTGCTTTCCAACTTCAGCCTCTCTATGATCCTATGAAAAATGTACACATACCCAAGTTCTCTCTGCATCAAATGGTGATCCTCAGCTGCCCTATGAAGTTGAAAGTGCTGGAAGGCTAGAGACACCTCAGCCTTTGACACTGATGTTTCCAGGCCCCTCTAGCCTCCTATCCTGCTCAGAAACCCTTTAGTCTGAATAGGATGCACAGCTCGCATCGCGTTGCATGTGCGTCCTGTTGGCTATCACAGGTATGAACCTTTCAGGAGTCACCATAAGAATCCAGTACATATTCTCAGGTCATCCTGCTCCAGTCAGGGTGGGGACAAAGCACACTGGCAGCAGTTGCCACTTTAACACTTAAAGAAGATGATAGTAGATAATGCTGATGTTGTCTTCAGCTATGAACTTGCAAAAACATGTGTAGTTATTTTCTGTGACTCTCAAGTAATTCTGAGACTCTCCCTAAGGCATCTTGTGAGACATTCATGTGGGAAAATCGTCTTTGGCTTTAGTAGCCATGCAGATTGGTCGCTGGTACTCCAATTCTCTTTGCAGGCTCCAGATCTCCTTTGTTACTTAGACAATGTAGGGGAATCAAACACAGATGAGGAGGAACAGTTTACCTCACTCTCAACTCCAGTAACATGTGGAAGGTAAAGAGGGAAACTATTACTTAACAGGAAACCCCAGCATCTTTCAGTACAATTTGATGACAAATTCAAAGATTGCTTGCTGAAGTCTCCATACCCAAGACCAAGCTCACTGAATTTTAACATGACTGTGAACATGACGTAGCTACAACTTCAGTGTGGTGCATTCCGGTTCATTTGTATTCCTCATATGAGTTTCATTGTTTTCAGGAAAATGTGATACATGAAGAATCTCAAGTAATTTATTCTGAATTGCTCACTTATATAATATAATGCAGGCTGCAGTAACTTTCAGGAAACAGCTAGACACAAGCGGGAGCCTAAGCTGATATTGAATATGCAAAAATGTTTACAGTGCACTTTATGTACTGTGTTCTTTGAGTAATTCCCCAGTTACAAAGTAATGGCATTAATTACAATTATCACAACATAAGCCATGAAACTTTTGGCTGACAAAAAAATAATGTGATTACTGCCTTCTGCATTTACACCAGTTCATGCTGCATTTTACCATCTCTGAGTGTCTAACTTGCCAATGTCTGTTCTCTCTGTCCTCATGATTGAGGCATCATTAGTGCAACAAGGATTTGCCATCTGTACAGAAAAATCATGTTCCCTTCGCACTTGGTTTTTGCAGCTTTGAACCTTTTTCAATGCAGTCCGTGTTTCAGAAGACAGATTTTTTTCAAAGGCTTTGGTAGTCCTACTCCTGAGGTTAACAGAAAAGAAAGTGGTAATTCTAAAAAATTATAGGATCATTCAAGTTGGAAAATACCTTTAAGATCATTGAGTCCAACCACTAACCCAACACCACCAAGCCCACCACTAAACCATGTCCCTAGGTGCCACATCCACAGGTCCTTTAAATACCACCAGGGATGGTGACTCCACCATCCTGGAGTCCGACATCCAGGGAGCACTGGGCAGTGCTTGATAACTCTTTCAGTAAAGAAATTTTTCCTAATGTCCACTTGAAATCTCCCCTGGCACGACTTGATGCTGTGTGCTCTTGTCCTATCACTTGCTGGAGGGGAGAAGAGACCAACCCCCGTGTCACTACAGTCTCAGATAGTTGTAGAGAGTAATGAGGTCTCCCCTGAGCTTCCTTTTCTCCAGGCAAAACAACCCTAGTTCTCTCAGCTGCTCCTCATAAGACTTGTGCTCTAGACCCTTCACCAGCATCGTGCACTAACACGGAAATTAAGTGCATGCAAACCTTGCAGGACTTCTCAAAGGAAGTTACATGTGAGTTGCTGAAACTGAAGTAGACAGTACTAACATACCAAAGCATGTCCTGTGACGGACAGGAAAGTTTCATACTTTCAAATCCAAATTTTGGTATTTTCTTTATAATTTAAATTGGGAACTCAACATTTCCGTGATGGGAGGGCTTAGAAAAAGCTAGGCTAGTTTCAAACCTTAGAGCAAAGTTTTATGAGACTGACTGTCTTTGTCAATGAGTGTTGCTCATCACAGTGTATGCAAAGCATTGGTCCATAGCCGTCATATCCTGGATTAGCTGCGAGCGTGCAATCCCAAAACACACACCTGATGCCCTGCAGTCAGCAGTGCTGGCTGCCATCCTGGGCAGTTTTATTCCCAAAGGTGAAGGTACAGCAGCTTGAGAGCTCTTGGGCAGGGAAACCGGAGCTGAAGTGGGGGGACTTCTTTGCTCTGCTCTTCTGCCTGTCCCTCAAATCCCAATCTCGGGCTTTTATAAATTTGAGTTTCCAGGCAGTTCCTAGCCCTTGGTCTCTCACCCTGGAATATGTGCTACAGAAAGCTGGGGAGGTGGGGTGGTTAATTTACTTAGAAAGATTTTCCTTTTTTTTTGCCTTGTTTTTTCCTTCTTTTCGTAAAGCAGGAGGAGTCTTTTGTCATCTCCAAATGTTGTATTTCAATGATCGGTGTTTGACCATTCAATAGCTGTTTATCATTGTAGGGTCTCTGCTTTGGCTTCATTGCAATAAGCCAATGAGGATGAATTAAACTGGTTTGTGTAGGCTCTCGCTGGAGTTAATCTCATGTTTGTGTGCGATTTCTACTATGCCAGCAGAACTATCTGGCAGCAAAAAGGAACTGGTGGGTGGGTAGTATCTTCAGCTGCTCCAACTAGGTACAGAAGAGTTGATGCTGGTGAGAAACACCTTGTGTAGGGCTGTGGTGTGGTAAAAAATGGCTCTGACGATGTCAAGACACATTCTCATGACTGTTGTGCAGAATCTCTGCAGAGCCACTATTGGCCTAGTTTATATGGTAGTAAACAAACAAAATGCTAAACAATGCATACGTAAAAATCTGTATTTGTAGTATGAAGAGCCGCACGTACTTTCTACATAGCTTGTCAGGAGACATAATTGTAATAATTTATTCTTTATTCATAGAAGTTTTGAGACATGTAAGAAAGAGACTTCTTAAATTTTTCGGTAAGGTTTTATTAGTTTATTTGATGATGAATATGAATTTTTAACATATGCTTGCAACAACAGTCCCCTAATTTTCAAAACTCATTGACTGTTGTGTGCCAAGGAGCTCGTAGTCCAGGGCTCAGTCTCAGCTGAGTGGCTTGATGGTACCACTGACAGATACTTAGATGATCTGTGATCTGCCATAGTGGACACTTGGGCTCAGGAAACCAGAGGTCAGCTGAGCACCTTGTTTGAGAATGCAGCAGTTGTACTTCCTAAACACAGAGGACTAAGGGTGCCTGTATGCAGCTGACATCCTCGCTAACCCCTTATGGACAGCCTGTGTCCCTGGCTGTGCATACTCCTGAACTCACCCTGCTGAGAGCCCTGTGTAACCAAAGCTGCCTGCGTGACTCCTGCAGCACACTATTATTATTATTTGTGGAAACGAGCAAAGTGATCGTCCACAAGGAATCAATGTGTGACTGTAGGGGAGGATGATCCCTTCCCCTGTGCAGACCAGGGTACATGTTTACTTCTAAGCAGAAGAGAAATGAGCTTGAGCACTGGATCTCTGATTGCCCTGGGTGGGGAGGAAGCTCACTCCCTAGTGCTCTTTTGGATGCTGTGGTTGGTATCTCCAAGACTACTGTGCTATAAAAAGGAATCAAGGTGGACAAGCTGTACTTCAGGGACTGGACTTTTTCCTTCTGTTTCTTAGCAATATGCACCTAAGGTTGGGACCTGTCAGTGTCATCTTCCTATCTTCCTTCTGGCATGTTAATCGGATGCCAGGATTGGCACAAGGCATCAGGTGGGTGCCCTGAAGTCCTGTGACACCCACGACCACGGGCCGGTGGGGACACCAGTGGCATGGGCCAGAGGGTTTTGAATGCCCCCTGGTGGCAGAGTCTGCTGTAAAAGCGGGCTTGTTGACCATTCCCAGACTCGCCAGCTACCGCTGTGGTGGGTGGAAAAACTGTGTGACACTTTCCTTCTTTTAGTAGCAGGAAAGTGGCTCGAATGGAATGGGGCTCCAGGAGACCAAGGGGAGAATGCAGGCTTCCAGAACCGCTTTCCCTGACTGCTAGGACCAGCTCCACCGGTCCTTTTTGTTGGAGAGCAAGCCCAACAGTTACTTGACCTAAAATGACGGTTATTGGTATTCATAAACTGTGTTGTACACAAGTAAATAATTGTCCTGTTATATTACACCAAAAAGCCATGTTTTGTCATGTCGATGGGTTGCCTGAAGCAAGAAAATGTATGAAAGAAGATGAATGATATGTTGTACGCTGATATGGGTGGCAGCTGCTCTTCTGTTGTGTCCCCTGAATGTACTGGCTCGGCACTGCGCTTTCATGCAGAAGAATAAGGATTAGGTTTGTCCTGCTGTGAGATGATTCATGTATGGGGAATGTGCATATTCAGAAAGAGTGAGATTTCAAGAGGACATCACTGAAGAGAGACTTGTGATATGAATCAGTACTAAATCAATAGCTGATCAGGGAAAAAAATACTTGATTAAAAGAATATAAACAGAAGTTGAAATTTTAAGCAGTTATGATTGCTTGTTGGACCATTTCTGCTAAAGTTGCTGATCTTCATTGGTTTAAAATATGTTTTTAGATAAACAATTTATTATTTGATCCTAGGTAATATGTACATATATATATTTATATTATGTATGTGTATATATTTTTACCATATGCACTGCCTGAGGTGGTTTTCCAATTCTATTATATGATTTTGCTTTAGTACAATGTTAACACTTACATAGTATTAGAATGGGGCTGTATATTTAAAGTTAATGTAACAGCAAATAGATGTCAAACTGTTATTTCCTTTATCTAAAAATGTCTAAGATATGAGCTAATATTTAGCAAAGTGAAAGTGTTTCCCAGCTTTGATATTATTCATGCTTTCCCAGAGATGTTAATGTAACCCTGTAATTGGTATGAATTCTATCCAGCATTGAGCACTGTAGGAAATGCATTTTATGTTTGTTACTTGTTTTTAAGGCACAGTGGAAATTCATAGGATATAACAAGCCGTGCATTTGAGTATGGCTGACTTTCTTTCTGTACAATTAACTTATTCTGAAGGGAAAGGGAACATCAAGCTTAATATATTTCTCAGTAGAAATCCTTCTCCGAAAGATTTTCATTTGGGTGTAAGTGCCTAATTCCCAAATAGCATGTTACATTAATCTTAAACAGCCGCTTTCAGAAAATCTGCATTTGAACTCTCTCCTCCAGAAAAATAAAAAAAAGGAGAAAAAAGTTTTCAGTACACAAGCATAAAGCTAGAAACAGTTACTGTGCTCAGATTTCAGTTCTTGTCTTCATTTTGAGCAGCTCAGGCATGACAACATGTTTCTGGTAAACAAGCTCTGAAAAATAAGATTTAACAAAGCAAAACCACAAATAAGACTGCGGTTGTCTTTAGCTTGTCAGTTTGTCTTCTGTCTAAGTGCATGAAAGGCAAGTGCTCACTCTGCTAGAAGACTGCTTGGAAACCTGGGTGAAGCCTCTCGTTTCAGTTCTCAGAGGCCGGGTAACATCACCAAAGAGGCCCCTGCTTCTAGCTACTGCAGGTCTCCCAACATGACTGTTGGTCATGGGCACTGGGCCAGCAAGAACTTGTATATAGCAACAAAGGAAAAGCATGGCAAAAAAGCATCATCATCTTCATCACTGCCAACTGCTGCATGGGAGAGAGCCTCCTGGACCCTGTTGCTACTCCTCCTGCTGCCCATTTTCCCTTTCTCCTCTTTACCTTCCTGTCTCTCTCCCATTTTTTTAATTTTCCGTGTCAAGTAACTTTCATTATTAGATTCAATGTAAGCTGTAAGGTATGAATGCTGCTAATGAAGCTCTGTGCCTCTAAACTTGTGCAGCAAGTGCCTATTTCATTTCTTTTTGATTTCCATTGGGGCAAAACTTGTGGACAGGGTAGGCATTGAATCAAAGGGAAATGGAGCTAGGCAAACAAGGCACATTTTGCTGAGCATCGTGATGATTTTTTTTCCATTTAATTTGCTCAAGTAGGATTGAAAAACAAAGAAAGGCAAATCCAAAGCATTGTTGCTCAGGCAGCAAGATGTAGCCAAGAATGAAAACTGCAGCTTCATTAAAAGCCATGCAAAGGGTGTACTGTAGTTGCCTCTGGAAATCTGTGTTGATCAGACTCTGAGATCTAACCTGGGTGCGTTACGAAAGCATCAGTTTCAGTCAGTTTAACTACAGAAGCATGGAAGCTTGCAACGGGAAGTTGGTTTGCAGTTCTCATATGCATTTGAACACTGCTGCTCTTTGGAAGTTACTGTAGGGCGTGTCCATTGACTCTTCAATCAGTATCTTGGCAGACACAGAAGAGAGAAATGTGGCTAACAGCCTCTTGCCAATATTCAGTTCTGCTGGGTATATCATAAAGCCATCTAAGCAATCTGACAGGCTTCATAAAGTTAGCCTCAAGCTAATTAGTAATGTCAGTGCTTTTTAAATTACTGTTAAAATTGTTGCTGTAGAGCATCCAGAAACACACCTGGGGACCAGCACCCTGTGTATTCGCTTGGTATGGCGAAGTATCGTAGCCATGAATTAAAAACTTTCTGAAACCCAAATATATTTCTGTCCTGTTATCCCCTCTGCACACCTCTGTTCTCAGTTTGTAATCATGATTTACGTTATGGGCTTAGTTAATGTTAGCTTAATCTATGTAACTGAAGAGAAAAAAACACACGGCAAAACTTCTTACATTCTTGATTATGAGATGGCACATACAAATATGGAGAAAGTGCTACATTCTGCAATCTTGTATCTCATGACATTTGATATTTTTTCCATTTTAGTCTCAAACTGCTCGGATTACCTAATGAAAGGGTAGTTTATTAGGAAGAATATTTGATTAAGAATATGAAACAAGTATAAACAGTAAAAAACACCCACAACAGTTTATATACAAAAGAACACC
>NW_010411126.1:6648-21293 GCF_000710305.1 Buceros rhinoceros silvestris | reverse complement strand
CAACAGTTTATATACAAAAGAACCCCCCCCTCCTCCCCCCCCGTATTCACAGGTACTATATTGTTACCCTTTGTGATGTAGTAAGACGTGGGAATGTAGTAAGCCGGAAACCTACTAATGTTCTTCTTTCAAATGTTAATTTGGTCAAAAAGTTAAATGCGCCTACTCTTATCACTAATAAATAATGTGCAGTAACAATAGTCTTACAGTAGGGTTGGCTTTAAATGTTCTGATGCAGACTGGTCTCACTGTGTTAGACACTACAGGCGAACAGTAAGAAACCTGCCCTACCACACGGACCTTATAGTGTAAGTAGTAGAAACAACAAAATGCTGAGAGATGAAGGGGTGGGCATTTGGTTGTCTTTATTTTACAGAGGAGAAATTGCGGCAGAGACTGGTTGAGTGAGATACCACCGGCTGAAAAGGTGCCCTGCAACACAAAGATAACCCCAAGCCCGGTTTCCTGTATCACAGCCTGATGCATTCACTAGGTCAGCATTCTTCCAGCAATGACAGCTGTAGGAGTAAAAGAGAAAGACACCTAGGCATTAGTTGAAATGTCTGATGGAATTGTGAACCATTAGGTGAAAAGAGAGAATTGGAAGCAGGGGAATAGGGTTATGGAAAAGCTAAAAGCAAAACTTCACCTGTGAACTTTCCCTTTGTATCTATTGAGGTATGACTTTCAAAATAAGATGTTTATTGTAAGTTCATTTTCAGTAGGAGACTTTATAAAAATGTGTGGAACTTATTTTTTTATTTCATTAGCTATTGGACAGGCCGTGCTGTCTCTCAGTTTCTGGAGATCAAAGCGTAGGCAGTGAAAAATAAACTAATCTGCCACTTTGGAATAATTTGCAGCAGCAGGCATTCCCAGTGCAAATCAGATGGTGAATTGGTGATCTCAAAAGAGGATTACTTTGGATTAGTTGTCCAGTGAAGCAGACGCTTTGTATAGTGCAGCAGACAGTTCCTGTGTAAGCGAGTCAATTCATTGCTTGTTTTGTGGTTTGTTGGTTTTTTTTTTCAAAAAAAGAACATTATTTTATCAAATGGATTTTCATACACTAATTAACAGTATTTTGACAGTGTTTGTGTCTAGAAGACAGATTATGTGACATACTGCCAAGCAACTGAAAATTAATGGCCAGACTTTTGGGAGAGGGAGGAGGCATGGTAGGAAGCAGCCTAAGCTGCCTTTTGGTTGACAGCAGTTGCATGTAGGTTTAAATGCTGCTTTGAAGATTCTGTCTTGATTGTCCATTGCAGCTTACAGCTTGATTTGTGGGACAGGATGATGACAGCACTATCTGGCCAGGGTCCAGTCCCGCTGCTTCTCTAGTTTAAGTCTTTCATATTTTAGTGATGCCTGAAGAAGAGCTTTGTTACCATTTTACTGATTACGTTGCTAAATTAATCTGCCTTTCAGTTTAGTAGGACTGTCATGTTGTGGGTAACAAGGAGAATAAAATCACCGTCTATCCATCTATAAATAGCAATGTCCTGTTTCTGTAGTTTAATGTTTTACTTCATCATGCCTGTAGCTGTGAGGTCATTATTTCACACAGTAAATGGGTGTGCTACCTCCCTGTTGACCTAGGTTCTGGCCATTTATTAACAGAGATAAAACCATTATTGGCTGCATTTTCCACCTCACAATGTTGGCTTGCTGGCTTAAGAAGCACCATCTATCCAGGACCAGTCTCAGACGGGGGAGACTGTAAAGGGATAGGAAGAAAAGAGAAGTGAAGGACAAGGACTTGCTTGGAAATCATGCACTAGAAGGAGGGAAAGTGTACATATTCTGTCTATGAAATGGTATCTGTTTCAGTATGCAAGGAAGGCAGTCTTTGTAGGAAAGCTCAAATTTTCTGGTTGGTATAAAATCCCTGGGGAAGAAGAGTAGAAGTAGCCAGCTGTTACTGTGATGATGGAAACAAGCATGTGCTGAAGCTCTAGATCCAGGCACCTTTACATCAAGGCAAGTCCAGATCCAGCAGCACTGTCTCCTCCTCTGTTTAGACAGTAACAGCTCCAGACCATACTCCTCCTGGCTGAACCCTCACCCCCTGACACACCAGGGGGAGGTGCTAGCAAGCTAAAACTTCAGGATTCACCTGTGAAGAGCGGATTTGCACCATTGTTTCTGTGTTCAAAGCAAGCCTCAACAAGCGCTAGGAAGCTTGGTCCCTGCTCCAGATGAAGGTCAGCCAATTGTTTCTAATTCAATCCCAAACTTGTCACTCTGTCAGAGGTTTCTTCCCCTGTATGATCAGCTTGATCTCTCCTGTGGGTTCTGCAACAAGCTAGAAGTGAGGAGAAAAGATTCCAATGACTCTTGAAGCTTCTTTTGCAATGGGCAAAATATATGCTGTTTGACCATCTCGATCTCCTTCTATGACAAGGCGACCCACTTAGTGGACAACAGAAGAGCTGTGGGTGTTGTCTACCTGGACTTTAGTAAAGCCTTTGTTTCCCACAGCATTCTGCTGCAGAAACAGGCTGCTCGTGGCTTGCATGGGTGTATGCCTCACTGGATCAAAAACTGGCTGGATGGCCAAGCCCAAAGAGTGGTGGTGAATGGAGTGGATTGGCTTGAAGGTCAGGAGGCTCTACAGAGGGATCTGGACAAGCTGGAGCGATGGGCCAAGGCCAATGGTATGAGATTCGATAAGGGCAAATGCTGGGTCTTGTATCTAGGCCAAAACAACCCCCTGCAATGCTACAGACTTGAAGAAGATTGGCTGGAAACTGCCCAGCAGAAAAGGGCCTGGGGGTGCTGGTCAACAGCCAATTGAACATGATCCAGCAGTGCCCAGGTGGCCAAGAAGGCCAACGGCATCTTGGCTTGTACCAGCACTGGAACTGGCTGCTCATGGACTGGGTCCGGGTCCTGCACTTGGGGCACAACAACCCCCGGCAATGCTACAGGCTTGGGGAAGAGTGGCTGGAAGCTGCTCAGCAGAAAAGGACCTGGGGGTGTTGGTCAACAGCAGCTGAATATGAGCCAGCAGCATGCCCAGGTGGCCAAGAGGGCCAACAGCATCCTGGCTTGTTAGTGGGGCCAGCAAGAGGATGGAAGTGATTGTTCCCCTGTACTTGGCACTAGTGAGGTCACACCTTGAGCACTGTGTCCGATTTTGGGCCCTTCACCGCAAGAAGCACACTGAGGTGCTGGAGCGTGTCCAGAGAAGAGCAACAAAGCTGGTGAAGGGTCTAGAGACTGAGTGTTACGAGGAGCATGAGGGAACTGAGGTTGTTTAGTCTGGAGAAAAGGAGCCTCAGGGGAGACCTTATTGCTTCCTAAAACTACCTGAGAGGAGGTTGTAGTGAGGTTGTGGTCAGTCTCTTGTCACCTGTAGCTAGTGATGGGATGAGAGGAAATGGCCTCAAATTCTGCCAGGGGAGATTCAGATTGGATATCAGGAAAAACTTTACAGAGGGGGTGGTCAAGCATTGGAACAGGCTTCCCAGGGGGGTGGTGGAGTCCCCATCCCTGCATGTGTTCAAGAGGTGAGTAGATGTGTCGCTGAGGGACATGGTTTAGGGACCCTGGCAGTGCAGGGTGAGTGGTTGGACTCGATCATCTTAAAGGTTTCTTCCAACCAAGTGATTCTGTGATTCTGTGATTGGGTTGTTTCCCTGGTGCCTACTGTCCTAGGTGAGATGTCAGTTTCAGCAATGAACAAAGTAACATGAAAAGTGACAGGGAGACTTACACCTCTAAACTGCTGGGATGGAATGAGGTCAAGTTTGGCAAAATGCATTACATCAGCTGGAGAAATCCTCCTTTAAAATAAGACTCTTGCAGGCCAGATCATATATAGATATATTCTACCCTGCCTGTTCAAAACCTCCACCGAAAGCCTCTGTATCCAGCAGGGCTGTGACACAGACAGTCAGGTATGTTGCTGCAATAAGCAGTATAAATACATATTGTCTTGTATGAATGTTTGTAATGCCACTCTGTATGTCCTCATTCATCTACAGCATGCTCTGAAAGAACCCAGCGACCTGCTGCCATAAAGCAAGCGTCAGAATCTATCTTTTTAATACAAGAAGTACTTCTTCAAAGACATGGAAACGCTGGCTTGCGATAGTTGGTAGAAGGACTGTGGTACAGCACCCAAGCTCCTTTGTTGCTTTAGGAGTGTTGTAAACCCGCTTGCTTTTACAATTCATTTACTAAACATTAATGACAAACTTTAGAAGAACAACAAATAAGACTTAATGAGTTTCCCGTTTGTGGTGCGTTGGAAACCTGTAGATGTGTGCATGGCAGAGAAAGAGATGACACCAGATTCTTACAAAATACACTTGCTTCTCTTAAAATTCCTTCAAGACATGACAAGGTGCTTAAAGGCACCTGTGCAGTCATTTGGTATCATAAAAATAGTAAATAAACTTGCTTATGAAATCTTTCTGTCCCTGCAAATCATTCCAGGCTGCCTGGGTACCACGATAGCCACATACCTAAGCAAATGTTTGATTTGTACATTTGAACAGTTTTACTGAAATTGTATGCAGGTGATTTTCCCAAGCATGTGTTAGTTCACTCTACAAAGAGCAAAAATCAATTTTATATAAACATACATGTGTGTGTGTGTGTGTGTGTATCTCTCTGTAATATATATACATATATCTGTACAAAAGACACTGGTGCATGTGGCAAGCTACTAGCAATTAGATGAATTTTTGAGCATTACCCAATTGTTCTGGGCTCCAGCCTCTCCCACCTTCCTTAGATAAGCACATCAAAAAGTGCAAATAGGTTGGCGAAATGAGAAGACGGTTCTGTAAAATCCGTCATTTACACGATATGATGAACAACAAACCTGTAGTGAGTATAGATAAAAACTCGTAAGGAGACAGACGTAGTATTCCTCTTCGTGTGACAGCTGATTCTTTGTAGCATTCAGAGATAACTGAACTGTAGTTGACAGACAAGTAAATATATACATGCAAAGCAACAACACCGTCTGTGGATTAGCTTTTGGCTTGGAGACAAAAGGATTTCTTGGTGTTGTGTTTTTGATCTTGTAGACGAGAGCTTTTTTGTGAAGAAATTGTTCCCCAAAGGAAGATGCGTGATAATATTATGAAGGAAGACATATTGTCTTATACTTTATTACTAGGTTCACTAATGCTATCTGTACTAAACATAAATCTGCTGATGTGAACTGAACTCAGGGAAATCACAGCAAATTATACAAGCTATGGATGTCTCTGTCCTTCTTCTTTCCTAGGGCACTAACTTTCTGTGGTTTTATTTCCGTGGTGGAAGTGGTGAATGAATTTAGAGAGATAACTGCTCAGCAGTTGGTGATATGTATAGAAATTGGGTTTGGAAGTAAGCACTTTTTCTGCTCCAAGCTTCCTCCCGTGACTGAAAATGTGACCAGCTTATATTTTGCTCTTGTAAAAAAAAATGTACCTGTAAGAATAAGTAAAACAACCAAACTCGGGTTGTTTCTGTTTCCTGAGCTCCTGAGTGTCTTTGGGCTTAATGATACATAAGCAGCAGTCGGAAAACAAAGGAGTTTTCTGATGTCACAGCTTTACATCTAATTTCCAGTTCACCATCTACATGCTATCATATCCCAAGTGTGTGCAGCTCTATTCAACAGGAAAATGCCCTACGTTTTGTTTCGTACAGTGCTGTCACTAGTGTACCTTGGGGTTTGCTAGGTAATGGAATGACAGCACTTGCCTGCTCGACGTGTTGGAGAGGAAAAGAAAAATGCAATTACCGAAATCTACCACCAGAGGGAGCTTTGGTCTTGCCAACCTTAACAGACCACGGGGCAGCCCTCCATCTCTGGTCTCATAATCGAAGTTTTTATAGGTAACCCTTCAGGTATCAGGAGCAGAGCAAAGATTCAAAATTCACAGCACCAGTAGGAAAATTAAATGTTCTGTGTGTGTGTACACATGAATACAAGTAATATTTATTGCACACTTCATCCCGTGACAACTGCCAGGACAGCTTAGCAAATGCTAAAACTGACAGCTGGGGGTAAGCTGGTACGAACTGATTACTCTTATCTACAAAGGTCACGATCTGATAAAGGCAGGACAGCTTAGCAAATGCTAAAACTGACAGGTGGAGGTATGCCGGTATGAACTGATTTACTCTTATCTACAAAGGTGACGATCTGATAAAGATGCCTTTGTTTTTAGCTTGGTCTCCCGGTACAGCCAAGAGAGCAAGAGACATTTTGCGAAGGGTGGAACTGCACTGAGAGTCGAGCTGGCTGAGGGGAGACCTATGCTGCACATTTTTGCCATGAAATCTCAGGCATGAAATCTTACTCTGTGAATATGTTTTTTGGTTTCCACCATTGACATGTGACACAATAGCAAAATATTTCTTAAAGGTATGCAATAACATCTTTATCCAGGTTTGAAATACTCTTACTGATTACTCTGGATTTTTTATGTAGAAAACCAGCTTCCATGAAATAAACACGGAAAATTTTGTTTTCATTTATCTGCTTGGTGGAGCTTGGAATATATTTTACCTCATGACTCATATTGTTTATGGCAAACGCACCAGCCTTGGCTCAGGAAGAACAACAGGTGAGTTGAAGCTCTGAGGCTGTTTCTGGGAAGTGTCATGACATGGTTGCAGGCTTCCTGGCTTCTTTCCTGGGTGTTCAGTGTTGCAAAGAGGATACTAAGCAAAACAGGCCATAGCTTGGTCCAGCATCTCCACTGACTTTGCAGCACCCCTTTCCACTCTCCCCATCTCCGGTATCCCTTCCCCACTTTTATTTCAAAAGACTATTTGCAATTTTGAAGGTGAACAGTATCATCTTTGTGTGATCCTCCTGACATCTATGTGGAAATGAATGGAGACCTTCAATGAAGCAATGCTGTCCTTTGTTCTCATAGGAGGATTGTTATTGCTCAGTTCTTTCTCTTAACTGGACCACCTCGATCCTTCCCACATTAAAACTCCATGGACAGCTGCAGAATAGGCATGTTCAGGCCTGTAAAGAAACACTTCTCACTTCAGGTAGAGTAACTGGATCTGCCTCTGTACTCTTCCAGAAATTGTCTCTTCCTAAGAAGGCCTGACCTAGGAATTTCTTAGTGTCATTTAAATGTTCTTCCTTGTTAAGACTCAGCATACTCAACATTTTTTTTTCGTTTGCTTTGGTAGAAACAGATCAAACAGCATATTAAATAGCCACCAAAAGAACACATATTCTCTAAGGGAGCCAAACCCATGACGAAAGTCCACATGATCTAACCATATGTACATGTGGACATCCAGGAAGCCCTGAAGAAAAAATTGTATTAGAGGTCACATGAATTATTCTAGCAGGTTGTATCAAGGCACCTTAATTACAGGTTGTCTTTAATTTTGTGTTCCAGGTTTTTATTTTATGTATGTGTATCACCAAAGAAACAACAATACTGACAGCTGACAGCTTCTGTGAAGTCCTAAAAAAACCTAAGCAATTAATTTTGGCTTGGGATCCGTATAAACAAAGCTTCAAACTGCAACGGTTTTTCCTAGGAATGTGCTCAAGTATCCTACTAGAGAAGCAAGCTCTAATTTGTTTTGCTTACTGAAAAAACCCACTGTGGCAGTAGATGTATTCCAATGTATTTTTCATAAAATTGTTTTAACAGATATGGGCCTCCTAAATTAATTCCATCCTGATTTTCACCTCAGAGTCAGCTTTTTGTTCCTGAGTGTTACATCAACTACTTGCTGTGAATCGTGTGGTATTCCAGCCCTTAGCGTCAGTAAGGACAGACACATTGCTGCAGCACTTGATTGACCAGATATGTAATCAGGGCTGATCTTAGCAAAAACTCATCAGCTCCAAACGAGATTTACAGTTGTTAGAATTCAAGACTGTGCTTTAAAGAAAAGGTGAAGAGTTGCCTTAAATAATACAAGATTTGACCCTGCAAGATAATGAACACCTTTGACAATACATGAAAATCTCCTTTTAGCTACTTTCATAATTCAGAGTTAATGAAAATTAAAGAAATCCTTACTCCTGTCTCTGCAGTCTTCTGCAGTCTTTCTGATAACTTCAGGAAAGGGCTCAGAATATGGGCAAAACACGTCTTTCCTTCTCTCAAACCAATGAGTTTGCAGCTGAGAAAGCACATGCCCCAGTGGATCCCTTTGTAAGAAAATCTCCAGGATGTCCCTGGGTCTGTCAAGAAGTGGCTGTGTTCAGGAGACTAGGGGACACAGCTCAAGGTGTGCAGATGCTGATGTCTTCTAAGGACACCTGGTTCTTCAACTGGGATGTAAGCATGTGAAATAAAGCATTTCAAAGCTAGCAGACTGACTGTCTAACTATGTCCATGCATGCAGTTCAGTGCTGCTGCGATTGCTCTACAACTTATGCCTGTTCACAAAGGGTAAGGTGCGATATTGGTGCGGACTATTACCCAGGTCATAGACCAGCCCTCTGCCCAGCAGTGAATGCTCCCAGGGCCGGCGGTGCCATGCTGCTCTCTGAAGCAGCATCAACTCGACGGTTCCTCAGACTGCACTGCAAATCAGCTCCGGGAACTGATTTGGTTGAAAAATAAGCAAGCAAGAAGGCAGCTGTGCCAACAGAGGCTGCACGAGGAAGGAGATGGGGAGAGACCTGGGAAGGCACAAAGCCAGTGAGTGCACACCGACCCACTGGTTAAAACATGTCTCAGCCTGAACAGCATTCTATCTCTTTGTCTTCCTTCATGTAGCGTAAGCATTCTGTGAGTTGGCCACATGCACCTCTTCAGCCCTCTTTATGGCCCAGGCAGGCACTGAGTATTGGCCAACAGGCCACACCAACACGCCAGCTCACCTCTGTTGCTTGCCTGACCTTTCTCCACCCTGCCCAGCCTTGGGCACTCCTCCATGAGCCAGCAGAACCACAGCTCAGGTTGCAGCTGGTTTTCTGCCACTTCAATGTATGGCTCCCAGAAAGGGCTGGCAAAGACCAGGGCTGTCTCGGTGAGCCAGACTGGGGAGTCAGTGCTGGGGGAGGGGAGGGGAGGTGGGGTAGCAAGAACTCCTTCACTTGGCTCAGCTGGCCAGGAAAGCACTATGCCAGTGAGAGTACCTGCTTCAAAAGCTGCTGCACCTGGAGACTCTCGGTTTTCCATAAGTTCAGGGTATCAGTGAGGTCTCATCCTTGCTGCCTGGACATGAGCAAGAAAATGTCCTCCATTTGATAGCAGTCTTCCTCACTGGAAACAACAAAGCCCTGAAAACAACGGTGTCTCCAGTGCTCAGGATATCTTTTCAATTTTGCTGTCATCCCCTGGAATGCCTTATCTGTTTCGATAGATTTCAACACTTCTGTTCCCTGCAAATGACTCCTCCATCCTTTCCAACTGTACCTTTATGGAGTTTATAAAGGGAAAGTGACACACCAGACTAGCTGCTCTGCCTTGCTTTCATAAATGCTAGTGTGAGGTTGAGAGTTTACACTGGGTCTATGAAGCACAGGGCTGAAAAATTCGTTTCTTCCTCTTCTATCAGTGTTTTAGCCCAGGGCTTCCTACTGCAGCATGTTTCTTAGCTCAAAACATACCACAAGGTAAAAACTGGCTTCAAGGAGAAGGAGTTCAGAATTGAAGTGGTATACAGTCTCGTGATATATAATAGCTGACTCATGTCAGCAGGAGAATAACAGGAATTTTTACAGCTGATTTCATGCAGCAGTTGTGATGGAAGAAGGAGGTTATCATCAGATTCAAACTGCAGAAAAACACAAGCAGATTTACCTCTCTAAAGCGGTGAAAAAGCCACCTTGTTGTGGGTGACCAGGCACTACACTTGCTTACTGATAATTTGTCCAGCAAGACTGCTTTAAACTATGGACAATGAAAGTAGTTGCCACTGGGTCTCAGGCTTCTTGATTTTACCAGACCGTATTGCCCAAAGCTCTGCTTGTGTTTTGGGCTCCACTTTTTCGGAATATGCCTGAAGAGCACTGCAGTCCGTGTCAGAGGCTTTCTAGGATGAATCCTCCCAAAAGGCTACAAGTAGTGAACAGCAGCACTAGTGCTTAGCACATAGCTGTTCCTACTCTCAGATACAGATTAAGCTTTGCAATCTAATTCAGTAGCCCCACATTTTGTAGTTGAAGAAACAAACACAAATAGGTTAGTGGTTATGGATTTGCATATGGTCATCCCCAAAAAATCCAGTAACACAGCTAGAAAGAGAGTCCATAGTCGACGACAGCTTCTCAGCCTTGCTCTGACCAGCTTTGGCCTCAATGAGACAAAGGACAACGAAAGGCAGTGCAACTGTGACAGGAGGTGGCAGTGAAAACCTTGAGTGTGTCCTCAGCCTCCTGGTAGACTGGCAGAGGTCAGTAATGACAAAGTGAGTGGCTTTATTACTTTGAAGGAGCTTTAGCTGACAGTCCAGTGCTGGGCTTTCAAGTGCAAGAGATGTATTCAAGTGAGTCAAGTGAAGTGCCACAATGGTGGTGAAGGTACTGGAGCATCTCTCTTATGAGATGAGGCTCAGAGAGATGGAACCGTTCAGCCTGGAGCAGGAAAGGCTCACGGGGATCTGACCCATGTGTATAAATCATAGAATCCTAGCATCATTTAGGTTGGAAAATATCCTTAAGATCATCGAGTCCAACCATTAACCTAACACTGCCAAGTCCACCTAAATACGTGATGGGGGAGTAAAGAAGAGGGAGTCAGGCTCTTCATAGTGATACCCAGTGACAGGATGAGGGGAGGTGATGAGCACAAACTGAAATACAGAGAATTTCCTTTAATGTAAGAAAACCCTTTTCTTCTGTAATGGTGTTTGACTTCTGGAAAAGGATACCCGGATTGGATGTGGAGTCTCCAACCCTAGAAATATTTAAAACTCAGCTGGACATGGCCCTGAGCAACCTGCTCTGGCTGACCCTGCTGTGTGAGGGGGTTGAACTCGGCACTCTCCTGAGGTGCACTCCCTCTTCATCCAGTCTGTGATGGTGCGTATGCATGCATGTAAGAAAGCATCAGTGAATGTGAGGGCTGCTCAGTGTCCTACAGTCAGTGCACACTACTATTTAGGTCATAATTTAGGTTATAATTTAGCCCCTGTTTGCTAGGCAAGCCTCAAGTCTGGCTTGCGAATGAGGGCTCTGCCAGAGCACCATGAATTTGCCTTCCCCGCAAGTGTAAGCAAGCATTAGCGTGATAAGGTTCTCTCGATAGATCTGATCTTGTGTCTGAATATGATGCAAGAAGGGAGTATGTTTGGTTTTTTCTTAGTTTAGTTCAAAATTTTGAAAAGTGTCTTAAACCCAGCAAGAAGGCACTGTAGAAAACACAGCATGTGCAGCTAAGTTTGCAAAATGAAGTGTTCCAGTTTGTCACGCCAGAGTTAAAGTTAGCAGCGCAGCATAGTCTGTCCCTTTGTGGTTAGTCATGATGAGGCAGTCTTTGCTCTGACTGTCACATATGGTTTCTTCCTATGCTTTCCTCCTCCTCCCCCTCATTCCCACAATAGCTGGGACTCACTGAACGAGCAACTAGACGTACTGGCTTTTAATTTCTGGTCTATGTGCTCATATACTGAGAAACAACATGGACTATTCAGGGGCCGTGGAGTGTGCCAGCAGGCTCTGCTCCCCCTGTCCAGCTGCCAGCCCCTTTTGGGGGTAATTCCCATCTGCAGTCCCTCCCTCAGACAGAGTCCAAACGCCATCACACTAGGCTGCTTGGGGGAAGGGTTTTGCCAACGTGAGCCTTTCGGTGCTCAGTGCCCCCATGGCATTGGGCTACAGCCTGGGAAACCCAGACCCATCACTGGGTCCTCAGGAGAGCTGACATTGAGGGCTCCTGCTCGTACCCAGTAGTGTCAGCTGGTGGTTTGCAAGTGCTTTGGGGATGGAAGTACAAGCTGCTGATAGTTTTGGGGGGCTTTACCAGAGTGGCAAGCAGCAGCTGTTAGTCCCAGACCATTTCCAGCACCATCAGGTCCTTGCAGCTGCCTTAGCTCTGCAGGACTACTGCTCTCAGTGGGTGTCTGAGTCACTTTCTTTCAACATGAGTCAGGTTAATTTTGATGTTACGTAACACTGTAAATTATGGTGGTGGATATTTCTGTTGTGGGACAGCTATCAATGGGAACAGAAGTCCCTCGCTCACCCCACTGACAGCCAAAGGCCTTCATGGGCAGAAGGTTTCTTCACCTTACTAGACCCAATACTGAGCTGGCAGAAGGTGGAGCTGACATACAGAGCCACTTAAACCCTGAAGCACACCTTGTTTGGGTTGAAGCAGGACTCATCTTGGCATGGCCCTGCTAGCTGTGCTCAAAGTGGACAGTCTCAGCACAAGGCATTTCTCAGAGATGTGTGTGTTGGTCAGCTTTGGGTGCAGACTCACTGGGGCAGGAGGAAGAGTACTTCCAGCAAAGGCCTGGTGCCAGGGATGGTTCCGTGTCCCCATGCCAATGCACGAATGCACAGGAGCTCATCAGAGCTACAGCTGCTGGCGTTTGGTGGTAAAGAAAGGAGAGCCTCCTGAAGCAGATGCTTTGTGCTAAGGAGCATACACCAACAGGGTGATGTTAAGCAGCCAAACCAGCAACTGAGGCAGCATGCTATGATCAGAAGAGTCTGAAAACAGTAATGCTAGGCAAAGCTATTTTCCCTGCTTATACCAGCTATGTGTGTATATATATAGTAAAGATAAAATATGCAACAAAGCATATTTTACAAACAAGTTTTAAAAAAAGATTAGTGTTACCCCAGTCACACCTTAAAAAAGGGTCATGATCAGCAAAAGAAACTGGAATTGATGCACTGAACTTGAAGTGTAATAATAAATAAATAAATAAATAAATAGAATACAAATGATGATTAAGCTGTGTGTGTCCTTTTCCAGGGCAAAAAGCTGCATTTGACATTTAGCTATGCAGTGCCTAGGATTTGCCTCTCCAATAGCAACGTGAAGAATATCAAAGCTACATTGACAAAGCCCTGAGCTGACCTTAAATGCGAAGTAGCACATCCCCACAGTGACTTTCTTAGCAGGGTCTGCGGAAAATGGCACTGAACTGGTCACCCTGCTGTCACTACTCGAACTGTTTTAAAAAGTGCCTTGTTCAGATAAAAACCCGAATATTCTTGTGATTGACATCTGCAGACATAGGTGTTTTGTTTACACATAAATGCTATTACTGAGTATAAATTATCTACTTTTAGGTGAATATTTTTGCTATCTGATTTTGCCTGTGTAGAAAGCCATGTCTGATAAATGACATGTAGAGCAAGAAAATTAGTATAAAACTAGAGCTAGCAAAGAGAGTACATTAACCATGATGCAGCACCAAACACTAAAATGTTGAATCTAAACATTAGGTACTTAATTTTTATCAAAGCAGTTAATTAACAGATTTGTTGGGGTTGAATAGGATGGAGCAGAAATAAGGGAATGGATGAAAGCATCTGGCTACTAGTTTTATTTTACTGGTACTGAAGGACACCCTTGTAGTACTGGTGGCAATAGCTGGTCTGCTTTTCCCATTGGATCAATGTCTCATGCACCAAAACTCAAACTCTTCTTTAAATGCTGTGTTATTTTAACGAGTACAAAAGGTACGTGCAAGCCAATGACCTTGGCCATTTGTCATGCTGAAAGAAAATAAGCACAATTGTTCATGGGCAACAATGTGGGTTTGTCTCTGTGGCCAAGACGAAGTGCTTCAGCCAGCTCCACTGTGGTGGAGCGCCCTGGCTCTGAGCATTACCAGGTCACTTGTACGTACCTAGGAGAAAAACGTGCCCTTGGTATGGGCTGTTCTTTGCCCCAGCCCTCAACTTGGCAAGCCCAAGGACAGGCAGTGGGTGTTGTGAGACAGTAAAATGATAAGCCATTATGATAAGCTCCTCTCTGCTGGGTGGAGAGGCTGGAGGAAGCCAGTCCCATGCTTGTTGCTCACAAACCCAACTCTTGGGTTCCAGATGGAGCTATCTTAAGTGAGGCAGAGTTACAGCTTAATTTGGGAGGGGTAGGTATTGGAAAAGACCTGACTTCTTTCTGCTGCTCCTCATCTCACCTCGGGGTGAAGTGTTAGTGGAGCCAGCTACAAAGGTAACTGATGTGGACAGGGGCTCACTGAAGGCCAGCGTATGCCTCTTGGGGATGTGCACTGACCGCATCCTCTGAGGTTATGACCACCTATTACTTATTGAAGTGACAAATCTTATCAACAGGTTTTTTTCAGAAGCTAAACAAAAGGAAAAAAAAGGCTTGGTCTTTCCCTTCCCTTTCCTTTGCCTGTAAATATACAGCAACACAGTGCCTTCAAAAATGAATCTCCTTTCCTTCTCGAGGGCCAATTATGCAGAGAAAATACAGTTTCTGAGAACCGAGTAGTCTGATGGAACTGTTGTGAGGGAATGTTTAATAACTACGTACAGTAGTAAAAATAAGTGTTCATTTGCTACTGGGAAAAAAATATACAGGATGATTTCAGGCTAACGGAAACCTGTTTGACCTGCCTGCTGGTTTAAGGTGTGAGTGCATCTTTCTCACGACTGGATTCAGCACCTTTAAAACCTTTTTTTGTTGTTTTTTTCTTCTTGTCCCACCACATACACCACCCTCTCCCCCCCCCCCCCCTCCCCCCCCCAATTTCCCACCAAATGATAT
>NW_010411126.1:0-6552 GCF_000710305.1 Buceros rhinoceros silvestris | reverse complement strand
GCCCCCATCCTCCCCTCGTGATTCTACCAAAGGATGATTTTTTTTGGTCTTGTTGTTAAAGGGAGAAAGAATTTCCACAATTTCATTTTTGGGCAGGGAGAGAGAGAATAAAGAAAAATAGCGACAGCCCTAGCAAATGGGGCTATTACCTGGCTGTTGGTGTGCTCCAACTAATCTGCCTGGGAAGAGAAGCACATGAGAAACGCCGTGCTGTGTCAGAGCAACATCCCATTTAGCCCAGTAGCGTGACTCCAGCAGCAGCGAGGCGAGAAGCTGTTTAGCGAGTTCATGGGAGCCTGGCTTCTCACAGCCAACGGCTCCCCTCCCGCTAACCCAGCATCCTGTGGTACCCACAGGTGCCGGCAGGCACAGCTCTGCACAGTGCCTTTTGCTGCGCATTGCTGGCAGCAGTTAATTATCAAAAGATTGTTACAAATTGTCTTATGTTTGGGTGATGGAGCTTTTGGACAAGGAATACTGTCCAGCTTGTTCTGAATAGCAGCTGCATCAGCGTTATGGAGGATGCTGCTGCTTATCGAACTCTTTGAAGCCTATAGCGTGCTGAGATAGGAGAAATACTGCGTGTTCCAAAGTTAATTGCAAATTCACGCTGTATTATTTCTTCACCTATTTCCAGACTGAAAGACCATCTACCCTTAAATAAAAAGCCTTGTTCAGAATTAACCACACAAAGAACTTTCAGCAATGGCAGTTGAAACAAACCTGTAGTTAGCCCAGAGCACTACTATTTTTCAAAAGTGCAGCCTGCATACACACCTATTCAAGATCACCTTTTAAAATCATGTTGGGAAAGAAGAACCTTCTTGTTTATCCCAATGCACAGCTCTAAATAGAATAACATGCGGTCTGTGAGCTTCTCATTTTGAAGTGTGGCTACCTTGGATTTTGAATTCTAATTAATATATCTACTGGAAGCCACAAATTACTACCTCTCCTCTCCCACCCCCCTGAAAACTGATTCCCCACAGTA
Source organism: Buceros rhinoceros silvestris (assembly GCF_000710305.1). NCBI lineage: Eukaryota > Metazoa > Chordata > Aves > Bucerotiformes > Bucerotidae > Buceros > Buceros rhinoceros. Next base: position 5,561 of record NW_010411126.1, on the reverse strand, counting down.
TTTTTTAGCTTCAGTAGATTAGTGAAAATAGTTGAAAAGGTAAAAACTATGAAGATATTTTTTGATAATTTCATTTTTCTTTAAGCAGATTAAAGAAGTCTTATAATTTAAAGCTGACATTTGGCTTGACAGAGTACTTATTTTTTCTGATATGTCAGGTAGAAAACTTTTTAAAGAGGAATTAGTGGAACTGTTCTGCTCAGGAACCCGTACAAAACTGGTATGATTAAAAAAAAGAAATTAGGTTAATAAACCCAATCTTTGGCCATATTTCTTCTCTTATGGGATACAATAATTCATGGTTTGTAACATACACCGTTACACACCCTTTGTATGTGCTATACACAGAGGCATTGTGCATCCTTACCAGAAGGCAATGAAGGCTGCTACGTGCTTGAGTGAGCACAGAACCAACACACTGACTCGCGTATATTCAAAATACACAAAAGAGCACAACAAACGTTTAGATGCTTTCAAACATGAGGCAGAAAAAAAACTTACCCAAGTTCTCATTTTTGATGTGTATGAATGTATCTATCTCACTAGCTTTATGACTATAGCCACATAGCTGCAGCATGCAACTTAGACTGCAAAGGCTACCTCTATCCAATAAGCTATTTTTGCTTAGTCTCTCAGCATTGCAATCTACTTTTGAAATAGGGATGAAGATGATGCTGAAGGTCCTGAAGTTATTGTAATAGAGTTTCACACACAATTGGCTCCAGGACTGGTCTTAGTCGGCTTTTTATTACGGTTGAGGATTTTACTGAGAGCCATCTTGATCTAGAGTTAATATAGTACCTTAGGAAATAAGGTTTTGAACTGAACTTGAATTAATTATTTTGTTGTTGTGAGCAGAACTAAAGCCTACAATGAGAGTGTGTTTTAAATGCTAGCCTAATACACAGACTATGCTTTACAGAACTGGAAAAGGCACCACTGGGTCATGTCAAATTTTAGACCTGCTGGAAGTTATGATCATACAAAAGAAGCATTCTAAAGACTCCCAGTGGTTTTGCATCAGATTTATTAACCCCTCCTCTCATTAATCTTGTTTCTTGTGTGCGACATCAGTAATTTTAAAAGGAAAAGCTTACAGCTAAACGTACATCCTGGTAGGCTGGTGTGTCTCTGCCATTCCACAAAGTTGGTCAAGTGCTCCCATACGAGTTTAACAGCAACACTGGTGTTGCTCTCAGGTGAAGTACCACTAAATTAACTCACTTAATGCCTCGTTCTGATGGCATGATGATCTATAGAGCCGAGGTATTTGGATGACATCAAGGGGTTGTCCTGGTAATCCAGCAGCAGATGCTCTGCTGCCACCTCAACCCACAGCAAGAAATCAACTGGAAATCCGGTGTGTAGATCTCGGCTCGTGGTGACACCACGGGATTGTGTTACCAGCACTGGGACATCTCAAGAAGTTAACAACAGTTGCAGCAGTGGCGAAGCAAAGCCCTTTTGTCCACAGCCTCATGACTTCTCCTTATTCCTAAGCACCCAGCAAAACTCTTCGTGTGTTTGGGGCATACCCAAACATAGACATGCACTGCTCTCCCTCCAGCAATGCTTTGGAGTGACCCTGTCTGGCAGACTTCTTTCTTTCCTCAGAAGTTGAACACCTGTAGAAGACTTCATAAAATCCCCTTGAGCCGCATCATCTTCTAAAAATTTGGAGATTTTTTTAGCTTTCTATCAAGATTGGGCAAAATGAGTAGATTCCTGAGTTACTGGGGTAGAGTGAGAGAGCAGTACAGAGGCACACAGAAGTGCCTAAGCCTTCCCTTGTTAGGTATTAGGGGATTACTAAGAATCACACACATTTTTCATCAGTGCTAAGTAATATCTTTCCCAAAATAACATATTTTGAACTTTTTTTTTAGTGTATAGCTAGGCCTCATGATCAGCCGCCCTTAATTAAAAGGTATCACGTCACCTGACCTGCTCCCCCCTCATGCTCTTCCATTAGACAAAGTCTATGTAGGAAGGACTATTGCCTTTTTTTGTCCCCCTTTTTAATACAAAAAGAGTTGACGCTTACTCACATAACATCAGAAGATGAGAAATGCAAAACCAGTGTGCCTGTTCATTCTTTCTGCTATCATAGGGGCGCATAGGTATGCTTTTGCAAATGAAACATTACAAATTCTTTCCTTTTTTCTTTCTACAGCTGGTGTACATATACTGACAGTAAGTTTCATGGTTAGAATGGTTTTTTCCTCCATTTGTGCACAAACAAAACTTTCTTAACTTTGTAAGTTAACACCTTCACTGCAAATTTATGACCTGTACCTAGCAGTCAGGTTGTTTTCTCCCTGAAATACTCGACCTCTAGCATTGATACCTGTGTGTAGCATCAAGGATAATTGTTGCATGTTTAGCCCTGGTTCTCTGGGCATTGCCAGAGCTACTGCAGCCAGCCCCACACCTATAAAAAACTGGTCTGGGGAGTGCAAGCGACCAGAGTGGGCAGCCAGGGTGTAGCGTGGCAGCTTGTGCTACAGTTTGCATGAAGGAGTGCGCAGGAAGGGTGTAGCTGAAGAGGTGAGTTCAGTTGGTGGTCATAACCCTCTCAGGAGCTTAACTACAGTCTCCACCTGGAAGAAAACTCTGCCCTCTGCACTTGCCAGAATGGATGTGACAACACAGGCGGAGCTCCCACAAAAACATGCAGCCGTCCGGGTCTCAGGCTGCAGGGAGTGCCAGAGCCTTTCACTGGCAAGGGGTGGCAGCAGTGAAGACAGCTCTGTGCAGTGTGACCAGGTGGATGATCTGCTCAGCCTGGTGGCAGAGCTGCAAGAGGAAGAAGAAAGGTTGAGGAGCATCAGGGAAGCTGAGCAGAAGATTGACTGGTGGAGCCAAGCTTTGCCCTCCCTGAGACAGAAACAGGAGTGCGCACTAGAGAAAAAAAAAGAGATCAAGGGTACCCTGTATCCTTCTCTCATCCGCTGAAGGCAGCACCTTAAAGGAAAGGAATGAATGGAGGCAAGTCCACACTCGGGGTGGCAGGCGAACCTCCTCCTTGCCCACCTCACCCTCCCAGGTGCCTCTGCACAGCACGTGTGAGGCTCTGGATGTGGAAGGCCAGTCAGTGGATGATGTGGATAAGTGGAGAAATTACTGGTGGGTTACCAAGACTGCAAGCGTAATGTCAGAGGGGCAGAGAGGAAATTTTCAGGTGTTATAAGAAGTTAACTGTGACTTTTTTGTTGTTGTTACAGAAGAACAATGGCATCTCTCCTGCTTTTCACGGTGACTCAAGAGTGGAGACTACAGTGAGCAGAGGAGGATGCTAGTGCAGGCAAGGACTGGGAGGTGTCTGACGTGGCAACCTTAGAGGGCCTGTGGAAAAGAATTAACTACATAACTACACGTTCAGCTGGTAAATTAATTTGTTCTCAGTAATTGAGGAAAACAGTCCCTTAAATAAACATTCAAACAGAAGGTAGATTAACAAATGATGGCAAGACACTTCCTTCAGGTTTCAGGACTCTCTGACCATCGGAACTGTATGTGATTCAAATTAAATGGAGGCAAAAAACTCAGTAAAATCCTGCTTTTCACTTAACCGTGGGATCCAACATTGACTTGTTATTATTACACTACCAAACAACAAGAGTAATTTAGTAGCACTTTTTTTCCCCACCCTACTGCAGAATTTAATCTACCTTGAGAGCCATGGCCATGTGCATTCCTACTTCCCTTCATTCCAATGCAGGGTCTTAGCATCCTTATTAAATACTTTTTTAAAAAACTTGAAGCCTAGAGGTTCTAACACACCGAACCATTACAAAACAAAATCGAACAGAGGGCTGCTTCACACATGACAATTAAAACAAGGACTTCTAAAAACATAGATTTACTTGCAGGCTTTATGAATTTAAATCCTTCCTTTCTTTAGCCAGAAGCATTATGTTTTAGAACCACCGCTATCGTGTGAAAGTTTTCTTAACATACGACCCAACCGACTTTAATGGCTTCACTGCTAATCCTACAGACACAGTTTCCATAATGTCATTTCAGTTATACAACACTAATTTTACATCCAGTAAAAACCAGAAACAACATTTTCTTCATTATTAAAACCAAAAATCCTGGCAGAAAATTAATAAATTAAGTGATCTGCTAATCTGAAAAAGAAATTAACAGATTGCTTTATTACATTTCCCCCAAAATTAAATCATGGTATTAAAATCTGTGTAAGTCAGTCTAAGTCTTATAATTGCAAAACAAATTTAACTGCCCGTGCAATCCATTACATATTTGCCATGTGTAACTGGCATTTCTAATTTTTATATAAACAGTTGCATTATCTAGAAAGTATTGTGTGCTGAAAGTATTGTGTGGCAAAAGTATTTTGAACAAAAAACCCAATCAAACAAAAAAAAAATCTATTGTGTTCCTAGGGTTTGATTAATTAAAACGCAGCAACAAGCCCCAAGCCCCAACCCACTTTCTGGAAATGGCTTGTCAGCACGGAGAGCAGCGCATGCGTTGTCAGCGGGGGGCACCAGCGGAAGACTCCTGCCCAACATGGGATCCAAGTTAGGAAAAAAGCAGAGCAAAATTTTTAAAGTGCAGTCACCAAGTTGCTCCTAAAAAAGGAAGAACCTGCATGAAAATAATGGATTCAGCTCTTAACTGGATCTAACTTGATGGTATGCTCTCTTACGGACATACAGATCTCATTTTGATCTGTAAGATAAGCAAGACTCCTTGTGAACTTAATTACTGTCTAATCCAGCCTTAAATGCAGCTGTGGGTTGGGGTCTCCAGGCACTGCAATACAAATAAAGTAACAAAAGGTTTTGGGATTCATTTTAGATGAATGTTTTTATTAGTAATATGTTCCTTTATTAAAAAAATCAGTTTCTGTCCTTTACAACTAGCAACTGAAAAAAAAAAACAAACCCAAAATCTGTTGGTATCCTATGTTTTCAGAAAGAATTTCATTTAGACCCTTTAAATATCCATTTTCTAGCCAGTTCTTGTTACCATTTTAAATAAGCAATAGATTATAATGCCAATGAAAACTGGTCACTTCCAAACTGGATTTGATAGGTGTTCATAGCCTCAAACATCTCTTTTGCAAATGCAAGTCTTCCCCCCTCTACCTTATTAAAGATTGTTCACTTAGTCAAAATACATGCACCTCATTATGTGAATACCCTAAGAATCAACATTTCATATACAGAAACAACTCAAATTTAATGCAAAATTTAGAGCAGACAGATTTCTCAGTGCAAGCCCGGAAAGCAATGAGGAAAGAAATCTCATGCTGATGGTGATGGTATGGACATTCTCTTAAACCACAACATTTTAAACCAGTAACGCAGCCGTGTCTATCCCCTTGAGCTCCTCTGGGCTACAGAGATGTGCTCCAGCAAATCCAGTTCAGAGCTGCCGGACAGCTGGGGTACATGCTGACCCCCTCTGCATCTTGAGCTTAAGAAAAAAAAGCTATACAGTTAGATATTCTTTTGAGCATGTGCACTAGGTGTATGCTTTCCTTTCCCCCAGACTCACAATTGTACTGAGAGCGAAGCATTAAAAACCTG